>NW_023458652.1:103051-135415 GCF_013731165.1 Rhagoletis pomonella | reverse complement strand
CGATTGATTTCGTATATCTCCATACCAAGTTCCAGAACTCTACCATGCACACTTTCAGAGATATGTAGCATGAGAAATTCGGTTTGTATGGGAGGTGCCACGCCCCCTTTACATATTGATTTTTTTTTAGCCTAAAACCATCCTTGGGACACGTGCGGCAGGTGGCAGTTTCAAAAACATCGGTTCAGCCGCTCTCGAGCCTTGCGAAAACTAAAAAAACGGCTTTCAAAATATATATTAGTTGAGATATATTATATATTATAATTATATTTTGACACTATCCGTTGTTTCTGATGGGCGCAAAAATATCTTGCTTAGTGACGAATTCGCCCCTTGATATGGTGGTTGCTCAAAGCTATTTATGTTCGAAATTGCATGAAAACAGGAATCTCTAAGCTTATCCAGGCAAAAAGCTACCTAAGTACCGAATTTTAAGCAAATCGGACCATAAATTCGATTTCTTCGAATAGATAGGTCCCTGGACCACTTCTCGGAAAACATGGATCATATATGCTAATATATGCTAAAAAACTACCTACGTACCGAATTTTAAGCAAGTCGGACCGTAAATACGATTTTTTCGAATAGGTCGGTCCCTGGTCCAGTTCTCAGAAAAAATATGCTAAAAAGCTACCTGCGTACCGAATTTTAAGGAAATCGGGCCGTAAATACGGATTTTAGAAATATCTCGACTGGAGCGCCACCTATCGACATTAGTTTTGTTCTATAATACTCCCAGTGATTATATGCACCTACCGTAAAAATTTCATTAAAATCGGTTGGGTACTTTTGACGCCTTTAAAGGACATACAGACAAACATTCATTTTGATATATGTGACCTGGTCTACGAAAAGGGAGCTTACGTGCGAAAACTAGTTTTCTGTGAAAAAGCTGTTAAAAGTAAGCAACTCGTTTCGTCAGTTTCTCATTATCTCGTTAATTGTTCTCCGCGCCGGACGTCCAGTAAGTGTTTTTGTTGGTCCAGTAAGTGTTGTTGTTGGTCCAGTAAGTGTTGTTGTTGGTCGGAATATTATTATAGTTATTTTATATATTATTATATTATTATTTTATATATTATTATATTATTATTTTATATATTATTATATATTATTTTTACTCTTCTTTCTCTACATTTTTAGTACACTTCTAAGCAAGTTAGGATTTTCTGCTTTTCACCACGTGAAAAAGCATCTCATCTTCCATCCGAATCAACCAAAAAGTGAAAATTAATTTTTTGACACCTAAGCCCCCTTTCCGTAGACCAGGTCACATATATAGATAATGCAGCACACAACCCTGAAATCTAAGAAAAAGTCTGAGGAGGGGCATTAAAATGCAGCACACAACCCAGTGCCTTCCTCAAGGGTGAATAAAGCTACAACAACAACGATCACTACAACAACAACCCAAAAAGGTTGGCTACTGTCTATACTGTGCTCACCACTGCTGTGACAAAGCATAGCTTAGTCATATACTCGGCTTCATATGTAAATATTTGTACATACATACCTACATACGTACGTACATTTTTACATTCCACATATTCTGCACATTTGTACATACGTACTAGCAAAGAATATTATCACACGAATATTATCTATAACGCGGTAATAAGTGAGTTCAAGATATTTAGATACAGTACCAGGTTGACCGAGCTTTGCCCGGAGCGCATATACTTTTTAAAGTTTTCAAGATTTGGATAGCTTTAAAAAAATCTTTTTTTGAAAAAGAAATGGATTTCGATATATATTAAGTACATTTCTTAGTCCAAAATATAGGTGGAAACCCTATTCCGAAATACGTTGGCATGAATGGTACATATCTTGAACGTATATATACTGTGTATGGGGCGTTCCATACCAAAACGGACGGGGTTCACATTTCATGTGTTTGATTTGTTTAAAATTTTTAGGGTTGATGCATAAACATATATATCAAATAAATATGAAATTTGAGCTTGATTAATACATTTTTAAAAACTTTACAGCACAAAAACAAATGGATTTAATAGTTTTCAAAATATCTCGAGAACGGGGCGAAGAAAAAATTTGAAAAAATCACACATACGCACATAAAAATTCTCTATGAAAAGAAATATTTTTAAAATTTTTTTCTTGAAACGTTTTTCACGTACACATTTTTTGATAAACAAAATTAATTTGTAAAAATATGCCATCTCCAAACAAATCTAAAAAAATCATAATTGTAGCTCTGGGTATTGCGCAATATTTAAGTATACTGGGGTGCACTCTATAATAATTTGAGTTGTGAATTTTTTTTCACCCAAGTTGAGTAAAATGAGTACCTTACGAATTTAAAAATTTGTTAAATTTATTTAGATTTTTTTTGAGTATTAAGTTTTGTAGCCCATTAAAATTTAGTGCATGTTTTAAGCTACAGCAAAATTGCTGACGGCTTTTTGCACTTTTTTCTTATGGAAGGAAATGCACAAAACCGTTTTCATATAAAATTAAAAAAAAAATCAACGCCGGTTTTGCAATCGCTTAAAACTTGCACTTTATTGTACTAAAATTTAATGGGCTACAACTGCATACTCAAAAAATTCTAAAAAAAAACTCAACTTTGGTGTAAAAAAAATTCATAACCCAATTTATTGTACAGTGCACACCATAATACTATACATACCTAAATATTGCGCAATACTCAGAGCTTCCATTATTATTTTTTGGGTTTGGGTTTTTTTGAGATGGAATATTTTCAAAAACTGTTTTTTTTTTATTAAGAAATGTGTATGTGAAACGTTTTTCAAGAAATTTTTTCTTTTAAATATTTCTTTTCATAGAGAAGTAATTACTAAATCGATTTGTTTTTGTTTTTGTGCTGTAAAGTTTTTAAAAACGCAACAATTAAGCTTAAATTTTTATTTATTTATTATTTAAGTTTATCCATCTACCCTAAAAATTTGAAACAAATCAAACACACGAAGTGTGAACCCCGTCCGGTTTGGTATGGAACACCCCGTATACATAAGAAAATGCTGATTGAAACTAACAAAATACAAATTTGTATTAAATAGAAGCGTGGCAACCCTGATGGAAAATATTTTCTGACCAAAGTTCGCAACAATATCTTTCATTTGATATCCATATTGCGATGTTTTAGATAAATTGTGTAGAATCGAAAATAAGTGGCAACCTTACACTATTATCGTAAGGGATAACATTTCGAATATAGGGAAACCATTGTTTAAGAACCTTCTCTTAGTACCCATGAATAGTAAAGTAACATTTTACCTTTTTGTCTAAAAACAAATTTAATAAATATGCGATTAAAAATAGGTGGAAACACTGTTAAAAATATTTTTTAATTAGGGATGTTTAAAATACCTTCCATTTGATACCCATATTATGATGTTTTAATTAATTTGTAACTAATTTCGAACAGGTGGCAACCTTATATGAGTATCTTCGGAGATAGTGCCTATTCAGATAACCTTAAATCCAAAATATTATCTGTGTGCAAAATTTCATCAAAATCGTTAGAGCCGTTTCCGAGAACCCTATGGATATATATATATATATATACACAAGGATTGCTAGTTTAATGTAATAAGATACATGCAACCCAGTAGGGAAAACTTCAAAATTGCATTTGTCTAGATAGTGATAAATAACCAATACTTTTTCAGTCTTTATATATTATTTGTATCACATTAAATATTTATACATACGTATATTTCAACCACGTATATATGTAACAGTGAAAAGTGTTTGTGATTTTATTTCTCTTACAAAAAATTTTTTCAAATCCATATTCCGTGGATTTAATTGCGACGCTCCGTTTTCCAAAAACTAATGCAAATATGATTTCACGAAATTTGCAAGAATAAAAACACAAACACTGCCACAAAACCTTTACATTTTTTTCCTGATTTTCTGTGGCACAAAGTGCAATTTTTCTCGTTTGACACATATTTTTCTAATTTTTTGCGAACAATATCTGTGTGGTACTCAGCTAATAGGAACTAAATCTTCTTTTAATTTATATACGTGTGACCTTCCACAGCATTCAAAATACCACTTGGACACAGTCCACCAAAAGTCTCTGAAATGGAGTCAAAGTCAAAAGGTGCTTCACAAGAAGCCACCGGCGGTAAAAGCGACCACTCAACGCGCCCGAAGTCTAAAACTTTTGACCCATCCGCTGAAAAGTTTATAGCGGAAAGTGACAGCATTATGAGATACTGTCAAAATTCAGTGATGCACCAATCCAAGACCACACTGAATCGTATCTCACGATAAAAGCCAAATCACTAGATGATTGTTGGGCACGGCCTTGCCTTGAATTATATGAGGAGACCAACGCTAAAATTGCCGATCAATTGTCGTTGATTAGAGCAATCGCCGCACCGAGTCCACCACCCCGCGTGGAACACACCTCGGCAGAGGCAAATGTTTTTCTTTAAGTCCCACCTTGTGACACGGAGATGTTTTACTGCGGTTACCAAGAATGGTCCGCTTTTCGTGACATTTTCATAACGGTGTACATCAACCACCCGAAGCTCTCCCGTGCTCAAAAATTGTATCACCTTCAATACAAAACCCAAGGAAAATCCGGCTCCATCGTCAAGCAATACCCGCTAACCGATGATAACTTCGAGCTGGCCTGGGAAGCTTTATGGTCACGATACGAAAAAAATGTATCCTGGTTGACAACCAAATTAAAGTTTTTATGAATCTGCCGACTATTTAGTCCGAGAATAGCGAGCAACTTCAAAGGCTGCAAACATCAATTAACAAATGTCTGTCAGTTCTTAATTCCCAAGACGTCCAGACAGATAGTTGGGATCCCATATTGGTGTACATATGCTCATCCAAATTGCCCGAAACCACACTGTCACTTTGGGAACAATCTGTCTTTTCTCGAAGAGATTGCCCTCAATGGACGATTTTCTTACTTCACGATAGGAAGTAGTCGAAGGACTTAACCGGCTTCAGCCAAGCCAAAATAAACAAAAACCAGTCGCTCATCAAAATGCTGGGCAAAACAGGTATTTTAACAGGACTCAAACCTTTGTGGTAGAACCTAAGAGGGAAACAGCTTGCTCTTACTGCAAGTCCCCTCATCTCATTAGGGTCTTGCAACAATTCAAGCGAATTTCGGTACCAAACCAAGTACAATTCGCAAACCAAACCAAGCTGTGCAAAGACTTCCTTGGTAATACTCATAGTACTAAAGAGTGTCCGAGCAAGTGGTCATGTACACATTGCCAACAACGGCATCCCTCCCTGCTGCATATGAATCTCAAACCACAATCTCGACACTCCAGTGCGCGAGCGAATGAAACCGCCGCATAACACACTACTGCCCAGTCGACAAGCGCAGTCAAACTCCATTTCCAGCGAACAACCGTGCTGTTCTAAATAAGCACAAATACAATCATTACACACCGACAATGATAGCGAAATTCTCTTTCCAACTGCCATGGTCGCAGTTGAACACGAGGGGGACTTGCTTAAACTTAGAGCCCTGATTGATCAAGGCTCACAAATAACTTTCATTTCCTCGAAAGTTCAAAAACGGTTGAAACTACCATTCGAACATTCCAAGATCGAAATTTCCGGCATGGGTGGACACGTAGTACAAAGCTCCTCAAAGCTTTGTCCACTAACATTGGTTGCACCCAAAACCATGCAACGGACAAACACACAGGCTATCGTGTTACCTCAGCTCACGAGGCACATCCTTACATTCACCATTAGCCGTGAAAACTGGCAGCGATTCAAGATCTTTGAACTTGCTGACCCAAGCAGCCACATACGAGGACAAACTGATATGGTAGTCGGCAGCGATACACTCCCACAAATCCTGCTGGAACGTATAAAAAAGATTTCCGACACTTTACTTGCGGAAAAAACAATATTTGGCTGTATTCTCAGTGGTCCAATAACCGAAAATGTGGTGTCATTCTCGACACAAGTAGAAGAGTGCTCGAATCGAATGCAACTCACAGCTCGCAGCTTCGAAAATTTTGGGAAGCGGAGGAGATTCCACTACCTCCACAAATTTCTCTTGAAGATCAGGCATGTGAGCATATATATGCACGTTGAAAAATGTATCGTCAAATACTCATCCATGAGGACGATAAAGATTTTCAGCGAATCTTGTTTCGCACATCGGCTGACTCTCCTGTCACCGATAACAATATTAAAACCGTAACGTACGGCGTTAATTGTGCACCATACCTCGCTATTCGTGTCCTGCATCAATTAGCAGATGACACGACAGCGACGTTTTCCTTGGCTGCCACAATACTTAAAACCGAAACGTATGTGGAGGACATCCTATC
The DNA here is from genome assembly GCF_013731165.1 of Rhagoletis pomonella. Lineage (NCBI taxonomy): Eukaryota > Metazoa > Arthropoda > Insecta > Diptera > Tephritidae > Rhagoletis > Rhagoletis pomonella. The sequence continues at coordinate 129,104 of NW_023458652.1, read as the reverse complement.
TGGAAGTCATGATAATGACAACGCCACTGAATCACTTGTTCAAGTGATCAAAGCGCTGAAGTCAGCTGGTTTCATACTGAAGAAACTTACGGCCAATCATCCGGCCATTTTAGAAAAGTTTCCAAAGGAGGATCTTCTCGACTCCAACTTTTTGAACCTACACCATTCTGCCTGCATCGACATCGAATGCCGTCACAAAGCGACAAATCTTATCCTCTGTCGCAAAACTTTTTGACCCGGCAGGATGGCTGTCGCCAGTGATGATTCAAGCAAATATTCTGCTTAAAGAACTTTGGCTGGATGGCGTGGATTGGAACGAATGTGCCAAACCCATAGCCTTAGCAAAATGGCAACTGTTCGCAGAAAATCTGCCAGCCATCTGCTACATCGAAATTCCTCGATGGGTTAATTTCACTCCGGGGCAAGATACCCAAATACACGGGTTTTGCGATGCCTCGGAAAAAGTATATTGCGCTGCGATTTACATCCGCGTAGATGCTGGCAACCAAAGATATTCCACTCTCTTTGTTGCAAAAAGCAAAGTCGTACCATTGAAGACGGTAAGCTTGCCATGCCTGGAGCTGTGTGGTGCAATCTTACTCGCAAAACTGGTCGCAACTGTACGAAAACAGCTCAAATTAGAATCGTGCAACACATTCTTAGGGTCAGATTCAGAGATTGTGCTAGCTTGGAAGAAGACGTATGTATCCAATCGTACCTCCCAAATCCGGGAATATCTTCCGACCGGTACCTGACACCATGTTGCCAGCCAAGACCATCCAGCCGACCTCGGCACCCGTGGCTGCAAACCGCAGGACTTGGCAAATTCCCCACTCTGGTGGCACGGACCAAAATGGCCACATGGATACATGGCCAAGGTCAAAGACATGCAGTGCATTTCCACCAGAAAAGCGCAAGGTGGAGGTATATCACGCACTCGAAGAAGAGGTCGATTTTCTTGATCGCTTTTCTTCTTTCTCTCGAGCACTCCGCGTGACTGCGTACATATCAAAGGGGTTAGCTACAATCACCAATCCACATCTGACACATAACGAGTTCCAACTTTCAAAAATGCGTCTTATCAACGCAGGGCAATCGCGCCATTTTCCGAGCGAAAAAAGCGCTTTTTCAACTCTTGTACTGATTTTATTCATTTCTTCAATCAGTACGGTAATGTCCTGATTTTTCAAAATTTGTACTGATTTGTACTGAATTTTCTATTCAAACAAAATACTCAAGTATTTTCTTAAGGTTTTTACATAACATTGGATCTTCCTTAAATTGTACTGTAAAAAATGAAGAAAATAATTTAAATATAGTTGACATGTTTTAGATAATTTTGATATGCCCAAGAAATTAATACAAAAAAAAAATCAATCATTTTATGGGCATATCGGCGGGTCGTTACGTACCAGTTGCGATAATATGATGGAGCTTAAATTATTTAAGAAGAAGGCTTCAATTTTTGTCGAGTGTTGTTAGTTATCCCGAAAATAACTTTCAGTTTAATAGCAATAAATTTCAATATTCGAATGGCTTTTGCCTATTACTTACAACTCCTTTTTCACAGTTAACTGACTTTTTAAAAGAGTTTTGCATACAAGACATATAGTTAGATACTCTTTTTAGCGAATTTTTAGTCTTTCACAGCTTTTGCGTAGTTAAAAAATTATTTAAGCCATGAGTAAATATAGATGAACTCCTTAAAAAGTGATACTTTTTCACAGTAAGAGAGGATCTTAAGAATAAGGTTTGTTTCCTGGCGCAAAGAGAGAGACGGGCTTCTAATTAAAATTTTTGAAAGCGAACTTCAAATTAAAAGTAATTTTAAAATGAAATTTATAGAATTCTTTGAGTATTTAAACACTGAAAATGGGAATGATCCAGAATGTGATCAATTGTGAATTTTAACTATGTCGTCAGAACTTATATAAGAGCGAAAGATATTTTTTAACATAGAACGATAACTAATGTATAAAATTGCTTTAACAAAAATACCATACGATTACTTAGTTTTATGTAACTATCATTTAAATGAATGTGACTGGTGGGACACTGAAAAGAACTCTATTTTACCCTTGATCACTAAAAGATGAATTTTAGCCAAACCACTTAATATTCACGAACAATATTTTTGTGTTGTAAAATATGAATTATACGCTTTCGTTTTCAATAAAAATGAGGTTTATATAATCTTAATAGAAATACTAAAAAATGTTTAAAATTGTGACTGGTGGGACAACTCCTTGTGACTGGTGTAAAGTACTTATGCATAAAATAAAAGTTTCCATAGATAAAAATTACAACTTCTAATGATTTTTTTAATATTTCCCAAAAGAGTAATGAAATTTAGCGATTTAAAAGAGGTTACTACTGAAATAGAGATAATTAGGGCATATTTAAATTTATGTCGTTTTCCTCTTTTCAATGGAATGACCCAAATATAAAATAATTTATTGGCTCCTGTGCATAATGATGTGTACACTCATGTTAAAATGAATAACACTTTTTTTATGAACTATATTTTATTTATATACCAAAATATTGTTAAAAACAAGAACACAGGTGTTTTAAATTATTTTCTGTTATTTACAATCATAATTTTGCTTTGAATAAAAATGTACTGATAAGTACTGATTTTTTTAGCATGAAAAAGTCTAATGTACTGATTTCGCGCATAAAAAATCAGGCAACCCTAAATGAAAGGCACCCAATAATTCTCCCTACAGAATCGAGGTTCTGCCAGCTATGTTTGGAGTTTTTACACTTCCTGCTTCTTCACGCAGAAACACGATTAGTGCTCCAAATGGTAAGGCGAGAGTACTACGTACCAAAGCTAAAAGCTCTAACTAAAAAATGCATTTTTCAATGCAAAGTGTGCACGATTTACAAGAAACAAACACGCACCCAAATAATGGCCGCCCTACCCCCTGAGCCCTGCACTTTCTCACTCATATTTTCTACAACTGGAGTAGATTTTGCTGGGCCATTCCAAATTAAAGCATCGTTGCTAAGATCTACCACCTTTATCAAGGGATACGTTGCAGTTTTTGTCCGTTTTTCCAAAAAGGCAGTGCATCTCAAGCTATGCTCGGATCTTACGACCAAGGCTTTTCGAGCTATGGCCTGCAAACGGTCAATTACCAGGGCCGCACCACCCACTGTGTCCTTGGCAACACAATCCGCGCCCTGGAAGAGCTGCAGGAGACGCTCAGCAACGCATTCCTGCAGGGCGGGGATGATGTTTAAGTCGCCGCTTAAACGTAATGCAGCGGCCGTGCGCGCATCATTTGGCCGTAGCTGTGTGGAGTCGAAGCGACTCCGAAAATGATTCCCGAGCGCGCACGGCCGCCTACTATTATCATGTCAAGGCGAAAGGCAGTTTAGCTTCTACAGTCGGACAACGCGCACGCGCCCGTCTCCAATTAGCCACTTGCGGATTTTAAATTCTTTGACGAAGTGAACTCTTGGATATATATGTACATGTAAATCTAAACTTATCTTTTTTATTTTGCGAAAGCCGTCCTCATCCAAGCCAAAACAAACAAAAACCAGTCGCTCATCAAAATGCTGCACAAAACAGGTCCTTTAACAGGACTCAAACATTTGTGGCAGAACCTAAGAGGGAAACACCTTGCTCTTACTGCAAGTCCCCTCATCCCATTAGAGTCTGCCCACAATTTAAGCGAATTTCGGTACCAAACTGAGTACGCTTCGCAAACCAAACCAAGCTGTGCAAAAACTGCCTTGATAATACTCATAGCACTAATGAGTGTCCGAGCAAGTGGTCACGTACACTTTGCCAACAACGGCATCACTACCAGCTGCACATTAATCCCAAACCACAATCTCGACACTCCAGTGCGCGATCGAATGAAACCACCGCACAACACCACTGCCCAGTCGACACCTCCCGCTCGACAAGCGCATTTAAGCTCCATTTCCAGCGAGCAACCGTGCTGTTCCAAACAAGCACAAATACAATCATTGCATACCGACAGCGATAGCAAAATTCTCCTTCCAACTGCCACTGATTCATCAAGGCCCCCAAATAACTTTCATTTCCTCGAAAGTTCAGAAACGGTTGAAACTACCATTCGAACATTCCAAGTTCGAAATTTCCGGCATGGGTGGACACGTAGTACAAAGCTCGTCAAAGCTTTGTCCACTAACATTGGTTGCACCCAAAACCATGCAACGGATAAACACACAGGCTATCGTGTTACCACAGCTCACGAGGCACATGCCTACATTCACCATTAGCCGTGAAAACTGGCAGCGATTCAAGATCCTTGAACTTGCTGACCCAGGCTATCACATACCAGCTCAAACTGATATGGTAATCGGCAGCGATATACTCCCACAAATCCTGCTGGAACTTATACAAAAGATTTGCGACACTATACTTGCGCAAAAAACAATATAACCGGTAATGGTGTCATTATCGACACAAGTAGAATAGTGCTCGAATGCAAACAACTCTCAGCTCTCAGCTTCGAGACTTTTGGGAAGAGGAGGAGATTTCACTACCTCCACAAATTTCACCGGAAGATAAGGCATGTGAGCATAAATATGCAACAACAACGACTCGTGTCCCAAACGTTCGATACATTGTGCGAATTCCATTCAAGGAGGAATTTCCAAAAAAACTGTCTCTAGGCCACTCTCGGTCTGCTGCACTCCAGCAGTTTTTCAGTATGGAGCGATCGCTTCAGAAAAAAGGAGACCTGGGCACAATGTACCATAATGTGTTGCAAGAGTATCTCGACCTCGGTTATATGGAGCACACGAAGCCATGCGGGATAATAGCTAATGGCAAATATTTCTCGTTCTACTTGCCACATCATGGCGTCGCCAAACCAGATAAGGTGACCACCAAAGTTCTTGTGGTATTCAACGTCTCAAAAACATCTGGTTCAGGAAAATTCCTGAATGACGTATTGCACACTGGTCCGTGAGGACGACAAACATTCTCTCTCCTGACATTGACTCTCCTGTCACCGATTATAATCTTAAACCGTAACGTTCGGCATTAATTGTGCACCATACCTCGCTATTCGTACCCTGCATCAATTAGCAGATGACACGATAGGGACGTTTCCCCTGGCTGCCACAATACTTAAAACCGAAACGTATGTGGAAGACATCCTATCCGGAAGTCATGATATTGACAACGCCACCGAATCACTTGTTCGAGTGATCAAAGCGCTGAAGTCAGCTGGTTTCATACTCAAGAAATTTACGGCCAATCATCCGGCCATTTTAGAAAAGTTTCCAAAGGAGGATCTTCTCGACACCAACTTTTTGAAATTTGAGAGCGCTTCTACAACCAAAACTCTTGGTGTACAATGGAACGCACTGACAGATAAATTTTCCTACACCATTCTGCCTGCATCGACATCGAATGCCGTCACGAAGCGACAAATTTTATCCTCTGTCGCAAAACTTTTTGACCCGGCAGGATGGATGTCGCCAGTTATGATTCAAGCAAAGATTCTGCTTCAAGAACTTTGGCTGGATGGCGTGGATTGGGACGAATGTGCCAAACCCATAGCCTTAGCAAAATGGCAACTGTTCGCAGAAAATCTGCCAGCCATCTGCTACATCGAAATCCCTCGATGGGTTAATTTCACTCTGGGGCAAGATACCCAAATACACGGGTTTTGCGATGCCTCGGAAAAAGCATATTGCGCTGCGATTTACATCCGCGTAGATGGTAGCAACCAAAGATATTCCACTCTCTTGGTTGCAAAAAGCAAAGTCGCACGATTGAAAACGGTAAGCTTGCCACGCCTGGAGCTGTGTGGTGCAGTCTTACTCGCAAAACTGGTCGCTTCTCTTCGAAAACAGCTCAAATTAGAATCGTGTAACACATTCTTATGGTCAGATTCAGAGATTGTGCTAGCTTCGCTTGAAAAGCCACCATTTACATGGAAGACGTATGTATGCAATCGTACCTCCCAAATCCGGGAATATCTTCCGACCGGTACCTGGCGCCATGTTGCCAGCCAAGACCATCCAGCCGACCTCGGCACCCGTGACTGCAAACCGCAGGATTCCCCACTCTGGTGGCATGGACCAAAATGGCTCTCTTACCACATGGATGTATGGCCAAGATCAAAGGCATGCAGTGCATTTCCACCAGAAAAGCGCAACGTGGAGGTATATCACGCACTCAAAGAAGAGGTCGATCTTCTTAATTGCTTTTCTTCTTTCTCTAGAGTACTCGGCGTGACTGCGTACATGTTCCGCTTCGTGAGCCCGCAACAAATCAAAGGGGTTACCTATAATCACCAATCCACATCTGACACATAACGAATTCTAACATGCAAAAATGCGTATTATCAACGCAGTGCAATCGCGCCATTTTCCGAGCTAAAAAAGCGCTCTGCAAGATAAAAAGCCAATTAACAAAAAAACTCCTCTTCTTGTTCTCAATCCTTCCTTGGACAAAGACGGACTTCTACGGGGTAGTGCCCGATTAGCATATTCCGCGTTGAGCTATAATGAAAGGAACCCAATAATTCTCCCTACAGAATAGAGCTTCTGCCTGCTATATTTGGAGTTTTTACAATTGCTGCTTCTTCACGCAGAAACACGATTAATGCTCCAAATGGTAACGCAAGTGTACTACGTACCAAAGCTAAAACCCCTAATTAAAAAATGCATTTTTCAGTGCAAAGTGTGCACGCTTTACAAGCAACAAACACGAACCAAAATAATGGCCGCTCTACCCCCTGAGCGCTGCACTTTCTCACTCCTATTTTCTACAACTGGAGTAGATTTTGCTGATCCATTCCAAATTAAAGCATCGTTGATAAGATCTACCACCCTTATCAAGGGATACGTTGCAGTTTTGGTCTGTTTTTTCACAAAGGCAGTGCATCTCGAGCTATGCTCGGATCTTACAACCGAGGCTTTTCGAGCAACATTCGCCCGCTTTGTTGGCAGACGAGGCTTCCCCTCGAAAATGATGAGCGACAATGGAAAAACATTGAATGAATGAACATTGCCGCCCATCGCGCTAAATTTCTTAACGAATGCTCCGCAGACATTGTCAAAAAATATGCCCCTAAAGGCATCAACTGGCAATATATACCACCCAGCGCCCCCACATGGGCGGCTTGTGGGAATCTGCAGTGAAAAGCTTTAAAATCAATCTAAAGAAAACCACTACAACCCACAAGTATACTTTCAAAGAATTCACGACGCTTCTGGTGCGAATTGAAGCAGTCCTCAACTCGAGGCCTCTATCCGCACTTTCTCAAAACCCAGCTGATATGACAGCACTTACTCCGGGTCACTTCCTCCGAGATGCACCGCTATTGCCCATTCCCGAGCCTAATGAGGAAGACCTCTCTCTACTAAACCGGTGGGAGAAGGTCAAAGCACTTCACCACCAGTTTAGTCGCCGCTGGAAAGAAAATTACCTCAAAGATCAAAGAGATACAAGTGGAAACAACGCGATCCTCAGCCAGGCGACATCGTCGGGATCAAAGAAGATTCGCTCCCCCCACCGAGTGCCGATTGGAACGAATCGAAAACGTTCGCCACTGCCCTGATAACCACATACGTGTCGTAGACATCCGTACACAAAATGGAGTTATCACGTGGCCACTTGTCAAACTGTGCTTCCTTCCAAAAGCACAATAAATAATTCTATACATATGTTCCTTCTGTATATTAAGGGTCTTAACTTCCCGTTTAAATATTGTACCCAAGTACTTCTCGTTTCTCTGCCTTTGCTTTTACTTCCAGATCGAATACATAATGGCAGCACGGAAGGCGTGCCCCCTGGCTGCAATGGAGGGCAGACAACTGCCTACAATGCCGGCTCTGCCACCGGTACCACGCCTTGTGGACGCCCCCGGCCTTAAGCGCTATGAAGCCGACACAACGGGTGGGAGTAGCCCGCGCGCAGGGTTACTGCGTCAACTGCCTTGCGCTCACCCCACTACCGAGGAATGCGCCAACGCCCATGCGCGCACGGGGCCAAGGGAACAGGGGCCCAAGAAGCGAAAACCGGCCACAAGGCCTCAAGGAGCGTCAAGCGGCGCGCACCGGCGAAGAATAAGGCGCAAAAGAAGATGCAGAACCCGCGCAACCAGGCGCCGCAACCGCCGCGCAATAATACCGCCCAACGGACGATCGTGCGCACTCCCCAAGGCCTACAAACGGCCAATTACCGGGGCCGCACCACCAAACGCGTCCTTCGCAACACCATTCGCGCCCTGAAAGAGCTGCATAAGTGCTCAAGAACACATCCCTGCAGGGTGGGGCGATGTTTAAGCCGCCGCTTAAACCTAATCCAGCGGCCCTGCGCGCATCCTTTGGCGGCAGTGGAGTCGAAGCGACTCCGAGAATTATTACCGATCGCGCACGGCCGCCTACCATCCTCGCAAAAATTACCACCGAAGACAGTTCAGCAACTACCAGCGGTTAACGCGCACTCGCGTTTGAACTTCATATTGTGTCAAAATTGAAAGCTAATTTTTAATAAGTAACCTTATTGTATATGCCCATACATGGATATACTCTTAACCGTGAAGTTTAAAGTATGAAGAACTAAGCTGCATAAATTGAGAATATACAAAGTGTATACATTTAAAATTGACACAAAGTCTTTCCTTTTATAGGAAAAAGTGTGTGTGTGCAAGGTGAGTGCGAAAGGCGACCATTGGAAATATTTTTTATTTTGTGAAAGCCGAATAAATAGATTGAGCTAAACTTTATAACTTTTAAAAGCCTATGAATAAACGGAGTGGAAATTTGTAAATTTAAAAATTGAAAACCAAGTCTTTCCTTTAAGTGGAAATAAAGTGTTTAGTGAGGTGAGTGCGAAAGGCTTCCACTGGAAACAGTGGCGTAGCCAGGATTTGGCTTTGAGGGGGATGAAAAAAAAAATTTCCATCGATAACTTAAATCTGTGACACACAATGGCTAGAGACGTCGCCTGAGTGCATTACTTCATATATTTATGTATGTGCCAGTTTTACCGTTATATATTTTTTATCTACTCGTTTATTCCATGGGGTCTTCATGCTTTATTTAAATTTAAAAAATTAAATTACTATACCGTTTTAAAAATCTGAAAATTCACTGCGGGAAATTTTTTTATTCTCTTTTTGTCTTCGCCTTCTCGTTTTTGCCTTTATAAGTTTTGAAAAAAGGTTTTGAACGAACCATTATATCAAATTCCTAGGCAAGTTTTGAAAGAATATTTTCGATATTAAATTTTATTAATGCAAAATGTCGAAATCAGCTTCATATAGAAACAGTGCCATCGTTAATTAAGAAAGAGATGTTCTTAAATATCATAACTTTACGACACTCACATATTGACTAGATTTGACTATTTATTTTATTATATTTTAATTTGAATTATTTGTAGGGATGCAAACGATGCATCGATGTTTTTGAAACATCGATATATCGGTTCAATTTTCGATGTTTGCCATCGATGTTTACAATTTACTTAACATCGCGAAATTGACGATACATCGATGGAAGTTTTACCAATGTTTTAAACATCGACTTTAACCCTTTCAGACCTAGCCATACCAATTGTGAGATCTGTTTTTATTTGTCTTAAATTATATGAACAAAAAATTTTTCTTGTGTTAACCGGGAAGCAGTGATTGTGCGCACTCTTTTTCGTTTGAAATGAAAGAAGAAATGAACACTTCAACGAGATATAACGGAATACAGCTTCAGTTTGAATGTGTCTTTAAGCAGGCAAAGACATGCGTCCTCGTGGTGAGTGTTTTTATTAGTTATTATTAAATAAACTTTGCATTTAACTAGTGGCAACAGTTGACAATGAGCCTATGTATATATTGATTAACTTTTTTAAGATAAATTTTTTAAAATTGCAATTTATTTGAATGGTGTAAAAAACAGATATCACAATTGTGCTGCTCAGGCACAAGATGCAGTTTTGTTGTATGCTCACGATTGTGCTATCTAATCGAAAGAGAGCATAAAAATATTGAAATTCATAAATTTTAATATTTAGTACGATAGAATTTGTTTTTGTTATAACTTCTGAACTAAGGGTGGGCTAACGAAAAAAAGATAGAGCTATACTGGGCTAACCTTGGGCAACCGAATGAGAGCATAAAAATATTGGAATTCATAAATTTTAATATTTAGTACGAAAAAATTTGTTTTTGTTATAACTTTTGAATTAATGGTGGGCTAACAAAGAAAAAGGTTGCTCTAACCTGGGCTAACCTTGGGCAAATGAATGAGAGTGTAAAAATATTGAAATACACAAATTTTAATATTTAGTACGAAAAATTTGTTTTTGTTATAACTTCTGAACTAAGGGTGGGCTAACGAAAAAAAAGATTGGGCTAACCTTGGGCAATCGAATGAGAGCATAACAATATTGAAATTCATAAATTTTAATTTTAGTACGAAAAAATTTGTTTTTGTTATAACTTTTGAACTAAGGGTGGGTTAACGAAAAAAAAAGTTGAGGTAACCTGGGCTAACCTCAAGCAAACGAATGAGAGCGTAAAAATATTGAAATTCATAAATTTTAATATTTAGTACGAAAAAATTTGTGTTTGTTATAACTTCTGCACTAAGGGTGGGCTAACGAAAAAAAATTGGGCTAACCTTGGGCTAATAAATGAGAGTGTAAAAATATTGAAATTCACAAGTTTAAATTTTTGGTATGAAAAATATTTGTTTTTGTTATAACTTTTGAATTAATGGTGGGCTAACAAAAAAAAGATTGGCCTAACCTCTGCTAACCTCGGGAAAATAAATGAGAGTAAAAATATTGAAACACACAAATTTTAATATTTAGTACGAAAAAATTTGTTTTTGTTATAAGTTCTGAACTAAGGGTGGGATAACGAAAAAAAATTGGGATATACTGGGCTAACCTAGGGCAATCGAATGAGAGCATAAAAATATTGAATTTCATAATTTCTAATATTTAGTACGACAAAATTTATTTTTGTTATAACTTTTGAACTAAGGGTGGGCTAACGAAAAAAAAGGTAGGGCTAACCTGGGTGTTTAAGCCCCCGCTTAAACTTAATTCAGCGGCCTTGCGCGCATCCTTTGGCCGCAGCGGTGTGAACTCCGAAAGAATGATTAACGAGCGCGCACGGCCGCTTCCCATCATCGTGCCAAATCAGCAACACGCCAGTTCAGCCAAAAATGCCGGTCTACGCGCACGCGTCCTAGCATTGAAGCCAATACTTCAAAGTCCACCTTCAAATAAGTTTGATATATCTATATACAGGGTGTCCCAGAAGTAACCTGCCAAACTTGAGGAGAAGGCAGGTGGGGTGGTGAGCTCCCTGATAAGCAAAAATCTTTCAGGTAAAAGGGTCACAGTTTTTGAAATATTTAAATTTTTATGAATTAAAGAAAAAATCGTGCCTTTTCTTGTATTTTCTTTAACTGCATCTACAAACAAGGCTATACTTAGGAAATTTTTTATGTAGAATACTTTCAGATAGTTGCTTCTCCATACTCAAATGCAATGTAGTTAAAATATATTAAGGAACCATTATAAAATTAGGACTATTTTGCGATTTTTAACTTTTTGATATTTTCTTCCCCAACTTTGACTATCTCTGGTGAAAAAAAATGTACTGAGCTATAACTTTACATTACATAAAAAAATGTCACATTTAATACACATTTCAGAAAGGTGCCACTCTTACTATTTCGAATAGAAAACAAGTAAGGAAGTCTAAGTTCGGGCGGAGCCGAACATTAAATACCCGGCGCAAGTATTAAATATATGTTTTTTCACCTTTCCGAAAGCTACCGCTAGACGGTAAGACGGGGTATATCAATTTTGAGTAAATTAGCGTCCTTAAATTTCGAAGTATTTCGAAGTTATATGAATAGCGGGCGTAATTTTAGTCCGATTTTAATAGTTTTCAACGTTTTGCCTTTATGTGGCAAGCACAATAAAAATACCGAGTTTGGTACAAATTGGTATAACGGTTACCGATATACATATATGTGATCATAAGTGGGCGGTGCCACGCCCACATCCCCAAAATTTTACCATAAACGTATTTCTTGGTAAAGAATTGTTGCAAGCATCAATTTTGAATAAATTAGCTTTAATATTTTCTGATTTATCGAAGATTTTGTATTTCTCTAAATTACCGTTATATGGGATGTGGGCGTAGTTATTGTCCGATTTTTTAAATTTTCGGCCATTTAGTGTACTGTGCCAAGTTTGGAAGAAATTGGTGCAGCGGTTACCAAGATATACACATGTAACCATAAGTGGGCGTGGCTACGCCCATTTTCAAAAATTTATAATATTCTTATTTTTCGTGTGAAAATTATTGTAAATATCAATTTTGACTGAATTATCTTCAGTAGTTACTAAAATATCGCAGTTTTCGTATGTCTGAAAATTACCGTTATATGGGATGTGAGCGTGGTTATTGTCCGATTTTTTTAAATTTTCACCCATTTAGTATGCTGTATCAAGGTCAATAACTGTGCCAAGTTTGGAGGAAATTGGTGCAGCGGTTACCAAGATATACACATGTTACCATAAGTGGGCGTGACTACGCCCATTTTCAAAAAGTTTATAATATTCTTTTTTTTTGTCGGAAAATTAATGTAAATATCAATTTTGTGTGAATTATCTTCAGTTGTTACTAAAATATCGCAGTTTTCGTATTTCTGGAAATTACCGTTATATGGGAATTGTGCGTGGTTACTGTCTGATTTTGGCCAATTTCAATAACAACCTACCTTGGATTAACGGAAATCTACATATCAAATTTCGTTGAGATATCTCAATTTTTGCTCGAGTTATCGTGTACACGGACGGACGGACAGACGGACAGACGGACGGACAGACAGACATGGCTTAATCCACTTCTCTATTCATTCTGAGCATTTATGTATACATTTGTCTATATCTATCTCGATTCGTTTTGGCTGTTACAAACAACCGTTATGTGAACAAAATTAATATACCCTTGTGCACAAGTGCGCTAGGGTATAAAAAAAGTTATAGCCGCTTTTGTGGGTAAAGGACTGAGACACGTTAGAATCTATTTAATAGATTTAGATTTGAGTTGCTCTTATTACTGACCAATGACATGCTAAATAGTACAATGGTATATTATTACATGCTCCTGACATTATTTTATGTTACTTACCGGGATTCGGACTAGAGTCAATAACAAGAGCTATATCTATCAATATTTTTTGTGAAGGATGGGTTCACGTGAAATAAAACATACATGAGTTGTTTGCAGAAAAATGTATTCATTTATTGATAAAATATGCTCAAATTAGCGACCCTCTACTCTAATACAAGCTCGGCACCTTTTCAGAAAATACGCTTATAGAGATCTTAAACTCAATTGGGCTATCTCAGCAGTAGCTCCATTTATTTGTTCCGGCAAATGTTCTTCGTTTTGAATTAATTTTGAATAAATTTTGTCCTTAACACAGCCCCAGTAGAAAAAATCGGATGGATTCAGGTCTGGGGATCGAGCAGGCCACGTAATTGGCCCGCATCGTCCAATCCATCGGCGAGGATAAGTTTCGTCTAAATGAGCTCTTACTTCACGCCCGTAGTGATCAGGGCATCCGTTATTTTGCTGCCATAGTCTTCACCGCAGGTTTAAGGGTACATCTTCTAAAAGAGTTGGAAGCCTTTCCTGAAGGAACTTTAAATAACTGTGGGAGTTGAGCGTTGGCGGCAGTTCCACAGGTTCCAATGATGGTTCATCGTTCCCAGAGCTGTGTAATGATTGAATCAATTGAGTGTGCATTCTCATTTTTTTCGTTTCAAAAATGTGATTGTTTGATTTAAAAAATTTAACAACCACTCTTGAGATTGGTTACAAATTGTAAACACAAAATATGTAGTGTGTTATGGAATGGTTGACACCCATTCACATAGAGAATGTGAATGCAAAAAAAACTCAATCATGTATGATTGTACGTTTATGTGAATGCAGTCTGTCATTATCATTCAGTACTAATACTATTTGTTGTATCAGGGTTGAGATTTTTGTACTCAAAATGTGAAACCAGAAGATTGCCATCTCCCTTAAAATAAGTAAACAAATAAATATTTGGTGCTAAAATATTCTTCTAAGTGTTTGGCCGAGCTTCTGCTTAAACTAGAGGCATGAGTTCTGTTGATGTGGCACAAATGGAGACACCTATGTACATATTTAAGGCTCACTCAGAACACCAAATGATTCTATAAGAAGAGTTTTCAAGGCAGAAATATACTCGAAGGTTTGCCGTTGTGTGCCGAATGACGACTGCTATTTTGGGTTATTATATGACCAGGTATTTAACCACGGTCCTATGGAGTGGAAGTACGCACATGTAATCACTCTGCTACGGCGGCCGCAGTAAGTACATGCTATGTATACATATCGTCGTTTAAAGTACAAAACCGAGTATCCGGAAAATGCAAAACCGCGTAATTGCATAAATTATTTTCTAGAGAGTAAAATCACCCATATTTCAAAATGGTTCTCTTTTTTATAAAGCAAGCGTATTTCTGGCTAGTATATTTGAGGACGAATGGATAAGAATTGAGCCAAGAACTTTTGTGAGCAAATCCAATTTTTGGCAGCAAATGTCAGTTACGAGGTTTTGCAGAATGACGATACGCGGTTTTGTACTTTAAACGACGATATGTATGTACACATATTAGATTATTTGTTCTCAAAATGCATAAAAACTATAGTATGATTGCAAACAATTAATAATATTTTGTGATAAACAGTTTTACAAATGTATTTGCACTTCAAATTTGTGTTTTAATAAAGTATTAATTAAATAAACTATTATTGTAAATATTATTTTAATAAATAGATGTAAAGATATTTATAATTGGCAACTCTTGGACTTTTCTTCATTTGTAACAAATCACAGATGTAAAAAAAAATAAAAAAATTATTGTATTTTTACAAATTTAAAGCAAACGGGCATTGTTTACAAAAAAATTTAGTTAGGGATCGAATTGCGCATATTTTTGTTCCAAAACCAAGTGCCTCCAAAAAGTGTTAAACCACTAAATAGCTTAAAAACGCTTTCAAAAATTCGAAACGAGAGTGAAGTGCAGTGTTCAATTGTGATCAAAATTGCAGGCAAAATGTGTTCGTGTGTAATTAATGTTTTACTTATTTGAAGAAATGTTGCCCGGTGTCATTAAAAATAAGCAAACCAAGAACCCCCCTGTTCAAGTATTATGTAACCCCCAGTAGGAACATAATACTTGAACAACCCCTTAATTAACATGTGCTTGTTTTGTGCACGGCCAGTTAAACAGGCATGTGTGAACCGATTTCCTTCATCATTCTTAGCAATTTGATGTGCATTTTTATTGTTATCTGTTGCAAACAGACATTTTAGGAACTCAATAGGTTCTAAAATCTCTGTACACAAGCGCATTTATTGTTAGCAGTTTCCAGTTTATGTAATATTAATCAAAACAGCTTTTATTTATTTTATGTATTATGTGATTTCTGGAAGCGTCGAATACAAAAAAGGGGAGGGACCAACAGTTTTACGCCGACTCCTGCCGGGGGCGGACCACTACTACAAAAAACATTTTCTTTTTTATATTGACCGGAACTGGGCTCGAACCCTAACCCTGCGGAATGGTCATGCGCACATCTAACCACTACACCACAGCGATCGCTTAATTAATTTTAATCATTAATCGCGATTAACCATTTATTCGTTAATTTTTAATAATTCATAGACTAACATTTTGTCGACAATACTCGCATAAGATGGTCCCAAATTTTCACAAAAGAGCAAAGTGATTTTCTTCAAAACTTTTAAATGATCTGGCAAACAAATACAACAGAAAAAAGCTGAAAGTGGACCATCCATTCTCGAGTTATGCGCCATCTGACGTACACAAGTTTGGTATATACATAGAAATATTTATTTTTAATAACAATCGGGGGTTATATTCGATGTAAATAAGCTTCTTTAAATTAAAAAATTAAATCAAATTCGTTTTTGTTTTAAAATACCACCATTCACTATTATCCACATATTTTTATGGAATTTAGCTCCCATTTTAGGAAGTGTGATTGAATTCTTCCCCTTTTTCTCCTGCTTCCATAAACCATCCCTGTGGGTGGGAGTGCGAAATTTTAGAGTAAAGCTACTTACAAAACTTTTAATAATTTAATCATGGGCTATGTGTAGACTTTTTTTAGGGCCGGTTGTTCAATGTCTGGTTATCACTACTTGCCGGTTAAACATCATTATCGACGTTTTCGACTTAATGCATATGACATGTGATCGATAAAGCAGTCGTTGTATTTAACCGGAGCTTCTACCTCCGATTTGTGCTAATCAGTCATTAAACAACCGGCCCTTAATATGTTAGCAATTGCACTTTAATGGAACTTTCATGTATTGCTACAGTACGCTGACAACTACAATAACAAAATTCGGCATATGTTCAGCTTCATGTTACGTTGGTGTACATACATACATAGGTATGTATGTAGATTAGCTACCAGAAGGCATAAATACAGCCCTACATTAGTATGTACATGCAAGCTCCCCACCACACACATTTTTTAATTTGTATTACGTTTATTTACTATACTCCAGCTATCCAGCTAAAACTGCAATTCTGCCTTATCCCTATTAATCCATTGTGCTGTTATCCAGTTTGTCTGTCGCTGTTGTACTTAACTATCCTCATTTTGAGACTGACAACGAAAATCTGCATTTGTTGCAGAAGCAGCAAAAACTATTATCCTGCCATTTCCATATCCGTATCCGTCTCTGTATTATAGTTTTGATTTGTATTTATTTTTTTTTTACATCAATGTTAGCTCGAAATTCTGAATGTCATGGAAATGTGAAAATAAAGAGAAAATGCATTTTTAGATATAGCTATTTTGCAAGCAATGGCGTAGGAAGTTGATATATAAAAAAAATTATTTTTAAACGTAACTTTTATTAAATTATTATTTTTAAAGATTTATGAACTTATGTATGTTTTTTCGTGAGATCAGTTAACAAGTATAATTGCTAGTATTATACTTAATAGTATTTCTTTAGATTTATATAATGCCATACAAATAAGGAATAAGCTCACTTGGATTTATCTATTTTTGTTAACTTATTTAACTGTTTTATTTGGGTTTTCTTAATACCTTAGTTTGTTTAACGCTTCATCTCTTTCCAGCACAAGTGGTGAAATTTTGTTTCCGCTATTGAAATTCAATCTCGCTAGTTGGAAGCTGTTGCATTCTATAATGCGTAAACCTTTTGTCATCGCTTTGATGATGAAATTGAGCGCGAAATTTTTTGAAATGTTTGATAAAGGCGAATGAACCCAAATATGTTTGTTTCCAGATTCAGTCAAGACGAACTTACTAATTCGAAATTTCTACTATTACTTATAGAGTCATAAAGTCTGGGTAATGAAAAAAAAATTTTCTATTATATGTTCCATAAATATTAGGCGACTTTTATTGCTTAATTTATTTTTTGGACATAAACTTGTATCTTGAACTTCTTTTTCCAAAAAGTGAGGATGTCAAAATTTTAATAGATATCGGATGTACGACAATTTTCTAAAAAGGTCTCTTAATAGATTAGTTCATGAAAATTAATCCAAAAGAAAACTTAAAATTGATAAAAAAAATCTTAATTTAACTAATTTATATTAGAAGTTTTAAGTTTATCCCACTGTAAGTGTGAAATCAGTTGCTATGTGTTTCCATGATACAAAAAACCACTTGACAATTAAGCATATTGTAAAATTTCATGCTACCATACGCAAAAATTTTATTATTAACTTTTCGTTTGTTTAAAACCATTTTATTCTTAGAATCGAAATTTTACCAAGCAAAATGTCTTTTGTTTTTTAAATAAATGAGGCTAATGCTCAATTAGTTGATAATTGTTGTTCTCATTTGCATACTTCACACCAACTCCAATATTGAACAGTGAACTATATTTAAATTTTACCCAAATAAACAACGATATAGTTTCATGGTCAAGCACATATGGAGGATTCACAAGAGGTGTTAAGTGTCGTAATGTGTTAAAGTCTTAAAATTTTTAAACGTAAAATAACACCTAATACTTCTTTAGGCGTTTTTTAACATAACCAAAATATTTTTAAACTAGTAGGAAATATATTATTGGCTCTTATTATACCCAACGAATCTTTCAAATCGCTTTTAACCGTTACTGTATATTGAACAAATTTAAGCCTTTAAGACATTACGACGTCTAACACGAATTGTGAATCCCCTAAATATGAATTAAATTACACATAAAAATTTGTAATTTCAGTGTTTATATATCAGAAACAATCGCACCCGATATAGAAAACTGTAATAGTCCTGGCTAGTTACATTGTGAAATAATCAGACGGTATGAAGACACTAAATATTTTTAAAATATGTTCACTAAACTTTTATTAACCTAAATGTAAAGTTTTTCCGAAGTGTTTATCGAGTTTAATGTAAAATTTAAATATTTTTAATATAAGATATTAACTATTTTTAAAAGGTAAATGTGAATACAACTGTTTTATATATAATCCCAAATGTATGATATAAAATCCCCTCTACCAAAAAACTTAAATTGGGTAACACCGCTTCGAATTTTTACAATTGAGCAATTGTCAAAAATCTGCCTTTTTATCAAAAAGTGGTTTACGGGGGTGTCTTTGAACCAGGGTTCGGAAATATTCATATATGAATCTTCGCGAACATACATTTATGATTTTATACGCGAAGGTGAACGAATCAAATATTCTGCATTGATTCTCCTTCGCGAACGTGAAGCATAAAACCAGTCCAGATAGTTCGCGTTCGCGAATGTTAGGTAGAAAAAACTTCCGCTGTTGTTCGTACGCGTATGTATTGGTGGACCAAACAGCGTTCATATATGTAGGTATAAGTGGCAGCGATGCCTTCGCGAAGGTTCACTGCTGTCGTCCTCTGGATGTGCAGAAAGGATATATTTTTTTGTCAGGGTTTCCACCTGTGTTTAAAATTGTGATATTTACACCGTTCTCCCGATTTTCAAAAATGAGGTGTCAAATGAAAGGGCTTGTCCTCTGGATGTGCAGAAAGGATATATTTTTTTGTCAGGGTTTCCACCTGTGTTTAAAATTGTGATATTTACACCGTTCACCCGATTTTCAAAAATGAGGTGTCAAAAGAAAGGGCTTGGCCTCTGGATGTGCAGAAAGGATATATTTTTTTGACAGGGTTGCCACCTGCGTTTAAAATTGTGATGTTTACACCGTTCTCCCGATTTTCAAAAATGAGGTGTTAAATGAAAGGGCTTGCCCTCTAGATTTGTAGCAAGGATATATTTTTTTTACAGGATTGCCACCTGCGTTTAAAATTATGGTATTTACACCGTTCTCCCGATTTTCAAAAATGAGGTGTCAAATGAAAAGGTTCGGCCTCTATGTGTAAATAAGGTTTTATTTTTTAAATATTGTTTGAAATTTCATATTAAAAAAAAGATTTATTTCCGCACTTACATCTATGTATTCGTAAATATGTATTTAAATATGTATGTATGTACATGAAATTACTTAAATTAAAACTCATAAAGATAATTCATATTTTATGTACATAAGTCTGTATATTTATTAATTTCTGCACTTGAATTTGTATACGAACATACATACGTATGTAAATAAAAGCTGATTAAAACAAATATTTTTGCTTAGTTGCTATCTTCAACATCTAGTGTTGAAAATTTTAGGAACTCAAAGTTTAGTTTTGTAATTAATAAATTTGACAGCGATTTCTTTGAAAGTTTTGTTCGCAGTTTAGTTAATATTGTTGAAAGTGCACTGAACGCTCTTTCAACAGAGACTTGTGTTGCAGGTATGGCTAGTACAACTTCCATTAATTGTAACATATCGGCATCATTCCGATATAATTTTCGAAAGTTGTCCAAAATATTGCTATCAAATGGCTCCATTTCCCTATCGCAAAGTTTAGCTAGTCTTTCCTTAAAGGCCATTTCTCCTCTTTGTGGTGTTGGACCTTGTGCATTTCTCATTGCGTTTACGTGAAGTGTCAGTATGTCATATATGCCTTTCGATGTGGAGGGAAGTTCATCTTGGGGAAGCGACTGGGTTGGAAGATCTGGAGAACTGTTGCCGTACTGGTCTTCTGATGGCTTGCCAATTTTATTTATCATATCACGTGTCCTAATTAAATGATCCCGCAAATAAAGGAAAAATAGCAAAATCAAAATATTAATAAGAAATATTCAAATTAAGATATAAAAAAATATATCAAAATCAAAATATTTATAATTACCACAGCAGCTTGCTTTTGATCATAGCTTAGAAGAGGTCTGTTGTCGAAATTAAAGCGCGGATCCATATAAGGTGCAGCAATGAATGCAATATTTCCCATAAGTGTATCTTTCCTTTTCTTCATTGCATTTAGAAGCGCTTCCGCATATGAATTGGTAGACACTAACTTTTTAAGCTCCAATTCACATGTTAGCCAATCTCTAAAAAAGTCTCCAATAATATATTGCTCGTGTTGCAGTTTTAGAGTGCATTTAGCTATTGGATGAAAAGCAGCTAGGAAATTTTGTACAAATATCCAGTTGACGTTAATATGTGACAGATTATCTATGTAATCTCTTATACTGATTATGGAGTTTATCATATCATAGGTCGAGTTCCATCTAGTTGCATTGTCAAGGCATGGCAAACTAATTTCGACATTACCCGATCTTACCGATGTCCGTAATTTCTTTACAATGTTTCGGCATTCTTTAATGTCCCCTTCTATTGTTTTCAAAACATCATAGGCTGCTAACTGTATTGTATGTGCGGCACAACGAACAACAGAGAAAACAGAAGCAATTTGCGACTGGATACTGTTTGATTCAGCATAATCCGTTTCAATGTCCTCGTTATTAGAAAAGTTGTCCTGTTGCATTTCTTGTAACAATTTGGACATTCTGACAACATTTGCACCGTTATCCGTATTCAGTAAGGCATTTTAATATTTCCTCTTTCAGATTTTCAGCGGTGTGTCGTTTCGTAGTTTCAATCATGCCTGAAAAATATATGAACGAATGCAACGTTAAGTAAATATAAAGCATATATATGGGTACATATATAGTATGTATATACAACATAATTTCATTACTTACCTATGGTATTTATATGAATTTTGTAATCCCTAATGTATTGTAAATTATCGCCTAGTACACTTCGTTCCATTCGAGTTGCAATATCGATTTTTAATGAAACCATTCTATTTTTTACAATTGAGCAATTTTTTCTTTGATTTGTTTACTTTTATCCAGAATAGTTACTATATTCTTCGAATTTAAATTAGTTTGAAATTTTTGCTCATATGGCTCAATAAGCTTTTTAAAATACTCCTCGTCATCAAATATTCTGAAAGGAATATTTTTTTTAGTTATCAATCCCATGCAGCATCTTAAAAATCCAGCTTTATTTAATGAACAGTTTAATTTGGTAACAGTTTTTCGTTGTATTTTACTACTAATTTCACTACCACTTCCATCAGTATTATCCATTATGTCAGTTTTGTGTACAAGTTTGTAATTCCGTCTAATATTTGCTGCTGACTTTCCACTTAATTCACGTTTGCAAGTTTCTATGAGGCATTTGCTTTTCTTAGTGCTTTCTTCATACTTCACATATCTTTCTACATTAAATTTCCTTTTTCCCATTTTTATCCAGTTATTTTTTTAATATTATAATCTTCTTTTACAAAAAACCGCTTACTACACCACTCTTCTGCGCCTGTCTGATGCAGCACATATATTGTATGTGCCTTATATCTTCTTCTTCTTCTTATTTGGCGCTGTAACCGCCTAAGCGATTTTGGCCGAGTCCAAAACAGCACGCCAGTCATTTCTCTTCTGTGCTAACTGACGCCAATTGAAAATGCCAAGTGAAGCCAAGTCCTTCTCCACCTGGTCTTTCCAACGCAGAGGAGGCCTTCCTCTTCCTCTGTTCCCAGCATCGCGGCCCGCGTTGAATATTTTCAGAGCAGGAGCGTTTCTGTCCATCCGAACGACATGGCCAAGCCAGCGGAGCCGCTGAATTTTAATTCGCTGCACTATGTCTATATCGTTGTAAAGCTCATACAGCTCATCGTTAAATCGTCTGCGATATTCGCCATCACCAACGCGTAAAGGTCCGTAAATCTTTCGCAGAATCTTTCTCTCGAAAACTCCAAGAGCCGCCTCATCAGATGCTTTCATTGTCCATGCTTCCGCGCCATACACCAGCACAGGCATGATGAGTGACTTATAGAGTGTGATCTTTGTACGACGAGAGAGGACTTTACTTCTCAATTGCCTACTCAGCCCAAAGTAGCATTTGTTGGCAAGAGTGATTCTCCGTTGGATTTCAAGGCTGACATTATTATTGGTGTTAATGCTGGTTCCCAAATAAACGAAGTCGTCCACTTTTTCAAACTTGTAACTGTCAACAGTGACGTGGGTGCCAAGACGCGTATGCTCTGACTGTTTGTGTGCTGACAGGAGATACTTCGTTTTGCCCTCGTTCACCACCAGACCCATTCGCTTTGCTTCTCTATCCAATCCCGAGAAGGCAGAACAGACGTAGCCCTTGTTTATACCGATAATATCGATGTCGTCGGCATACGCCAGCAATTGTACGCTCTTATAAAGTATTGTGCCTGAGCGGTTCAGTTCTGCGGCTCTTATTATCTTCTCCAACATAAGATTAAAGAAATCACACGAAAGGGGGTCACCTTGTCTGAAACCTCGTTTGGTATCAAACGGCTCGGAGCTGGTGGTATTGCTCAACGTCATTTTACACAGCCGTATTAGTTTCGCAGGGATACCAAATTCAGACATCGCGGCATAAAGGCAACTTCTCTTCGTGCTGTCGAAAGCGGCTTTGAAATCGACAAATAGATGGTGTGTGTCGATCCTATTCTCGCGGGTCTTTTCCAAGATTTGGCGTATTGTGAATACCTGATCTATGGTGGATTTTCCAGGCCTAAAGCCACACTGATAAGGTCCAATCAGCTCGTTGACGGTGGGCTTCAGTCTTTCGCACAATACGCTCGATAAGACCTTGTAACCTATGCTTAGAAGGCTAATTCCGCGGTAGTTGGCGCGTATGGCGGGGTCGCCTTTCTTGTGGATTGGGCAGAGCACACTTAAATTCCAGTCGTCGGGCATGCGTTCATCTGACCATATTCTGCATACGAGCTGATGCATGCACCTAATCAGCTCCTCGCCGCCGTACTTGAATAGCTCGGCTGGCAGGCCGTCAGCTCCAGCAGCTTTGTTGTTTTTCAGCCGCGTAATCGCTATACGTACCTCGTCATAGTCAGGCGGTGGGACAGCTACTCCATCATCATCGACTGGGGACTCGGGTTCGTCTTCCTCACTACTTTCAGCGCTGCTACCATTCAGTAGGTTATAAAAGTGTTCCCTCCACAATTTAAGTATATTCTGGACATCGGTCACTAGGTCGCCATTGTTGTTCTTACAGGAGTTCGCCCCGGTCTTGAAACCTTCCGTAAGTCGCCTAACCCTCTGGTAGAATTTTCGGACGTTCTTCCTGTCGGCCAGCATCTCAAGCTCTTCGCACTCACGTATTTCGGCCTCTCTCTTCTTATTGCGGCAAATACGTCTCGCTTCCTTCTTCAGTTCCCTATAACGGTCCCACATGGCTCGCGTTGCGCCCGATCGCAGCGTGGCCCTGTAGGCGGCATCTTTTTTCTCTGCGGCTTCTTGACATTCCTCATCGTACCAGTTGTTCTTTCGGGCTCGCTGAAATCCAACTACTTCTTCGGCGGCGGTACTTAATGATCGGGAAATGTGGTTCCACTGCTCGAGTACGTCGGATTGTTGTAGAGTGCTCTCAGAGAGCAGGTGTGTGAGTCGAGTGGCGAATAAATTGGCCGTCTATTGTGATTGCAGCTTTTCGACGTTAAGCTTTCCTTGCATTGTTGGGCGCACATTTTTTGCTGCACAGAGGCGGGTGCGTATCTTGGCTACAACAAGATAGTGGTCCGAGTCGATGTTTGGCCCTCGGAGTGTACGTACGTCCAAAACGCTTGAAGCATGCCTTCCGTCTATCAAAACATGATCGATTTGGTTTCTCGTTTTTCGATCTGGAGACAGCCATGTAGCTTGGTGGATGTTCTTATGCTGGAACCTAGTACTACACATTACCATATTTCGGGCCCCGGCGAAGTCGATCAGCCTCAGTCCGTTATCGGACGTTTCGTCGTGGAGGCTGAATTTTCCGACAGTGGCGCCAAAGATCCCTTCCTTGCCCACCTTGGCATTAAAATCGCCAAGCACGATTTTGACATCGTGTCGGGGGCAGCGCTCATATGTACGTTCCAAGCGCTCATAGAAGAGATCCTTGGACGCCTCATCCTTCTCTTCCGTCGGGGCATGGGCGCAGATGAGCGAGATGTTGAAGAATCTAGCTTTGATGCGGATTGTGGCTAGACGTTCGTCCACCGGGGTGAACGCCAGTACTCGGCGACGGAGTCTCTCTCCTACCACGAATCCAACACCGAATTTGCGCTCCTTTACGTGGCAACTGTAGTAGACGTCGCAAGGCTTCACGCTTACTTTACCTTGCCCCGTCCATCGCATTTCTTGGATGGCGGTGATGTCAGCCTTTGTCTCCCCGAGGACATCAACCAGCCGGGCAGAGGCACCTTCCCCATTAAGGGTCCGGATATTCCAGGTGCATACCCTTAAATCATAGTCCTTTATACGTTTGCCGTGGTCGTCATCAGAAAAAGGGGGTCTCATCCGAGGCTTGTTGGAATTTTTCATTGGGCGGGGTTTTAACGTGGCGGGACCCAAACCCAGCGCACGCGAAGTTTTACGCCTTCTCACTTTAGCTCGCTCCCAAACGGGTGTTTGGTTGCTACCCAGAGGATACGTGGATATAAATATCCGGACGTTGTGAGCTGCGATTTGAACCGTACGCACAAGAATCGCTTCTGGCCACTCCCAGGTGAATGGCAGTCAAAAGTTTTCCACTTCTGCGCACGGAACCATCCTCCATTGTGCCTTATATACGCGAGTAATAATTAATAAGCCTCTGTTTTTTACTTCTACCTACCTACTCTATATATATTAGACAAATCTATAGACTTGCTGAAATGTGCTGACCTGTAACAAAAATGAAAGCATCTTCGTTAAATGATGATCGTTAGTATTTCCCAGAAATCTTTAAGGAAAAATGTCATTCAAAAACAATAGTTGCGGTTCTACCTGCAGATATCGTTTTGAGCACACCCCTCAAAATTATTAGAAGTAGTATTTAGTATTTTGAAATAAAACGGCCTTCGCGTATGTTACATTGAAAAAAATAATCTTAGGCAGCGACAATTTTTTACACCTAATATGTATACGCGAGTAATAATTACGTAAAAGGTATATTACCGTGTTTTTACAGTCGTGAAGGGCAGTACGTTTGTAGTTCGGATACGAAACGAGTAGTACGTCCACGACTGTCATAATTCGAAATATGCATTTTTATGTGACGAGTTGCTCGTTCAAGACTGTTACGATTCTAGCACTGGTCTATATAAATTCTATAAAGATTCGTTATAATGTGCATACCACTAACAATAATGGAATGCATTCTCAAGAAATTATGGTCGTTAGTATTTCTCAGAAATCTTTATAGAAAAACATCATTCAACAGCAATATTTGCGGTTCTGCCTGCAGATGAGAATAGCCCTCACAATTATTGCAAGTGTGTAGAAATATTTTTAAATAAAAACCTTTTGCATATGTTGGGTAGAAAAATTTCGCGTTTGAATAACAGCGAAAATGACTTCTACCTAACATGTATGGAAGAAAATAATAACACCATCCACAAACTTTTTTCACATGCATACATAGTTGTACAATGTACATATGTATAAATATTGCAAATATGTAGGTAGATATGAATAAACGCACCAAAGTATAGTCATACATACATATGCACGTATAGGTTCATTTGACACGTCATTTTTGAAAATCGGGAGAACGGTGTAAATACCATAATTT
>NW_023458652.1:102891-103041 GCF_013731165.1 Rhagoletis pomonella | reverse complement strand
GTGTAAATACCATAATTTTAAACGCAGGTGGCAACCCTGTAAAAAAAATATATCCTTTCTACACATCTAGAGGGCAAGTCCTTTCATTTAACACCTCGTTTTAGAAAATCGGGAGAACGGTGTAAATATCACAATTTTAAACGCAGGTGG
>NW_023458652.1:87152-102881 GCF_013731165.1 Rhagoletis pomonella | reverse complement strand
CATTTGACACCTCATTTTTGAAAATCGGGAGAACGGTGTAAATATCATAATTTTAAACGAGGTGGCAACCCTATTAAAAAAATATATCCTTTCTGCACATCCAGAGGTCAAGTCCTTTCATTTGAAACCTCATTTTTGAAAATCGAATGAACGGTGCAAATCTTATGCAATTAACAAAATTGCCTTAGCACAGAATAGTATCTCTAGCCACACCAACTTTCCGCGAATATTTGCCGCAGCATTTTCATTCATTTATGAAGGAGAACGACAGCAGTGAACCTTCGCGAAGGCATCGCTGCCACTTATAGCTACATATATGAACGCACGCTGTTTGGTCCACCAATACACACGCGTACGAACAACAGCGGAAATTTTTTCTACCTAACATTCGCGAACGCGAACTATCTGGACTGGTTTTATGCTTCACGTTCGCGAAGGAGAATCAATACAGAATATTTGATACGTTCACCTTCGCGTTCGCGTACAAAGGTGAGTGAATATTTCCGAACCCTGCTTTGAACTAATGATTGGTACTGAATTAAAGAATGCACACACATAAAAGATTGCAGCCTTTTCAATACTCATTCAGTGTTAAACCTTTTTTTGATTTGGCATTGGTGTTTTCAATCTTGCTATGAATATGTTGATGTATGAATTCATAACTGCTTTGAGTGAATGGAAAATTTAAAAATTATAAACCTCAATCATAAGCGAGGAATAAGTAATGAAAACTGAATAGAAAAAAATTTTTGATATAAAATTGAAAATGATTTCACACTTACACAGCTCTGATCGCTCCAAATTATTTAATTAAAGTTGGGGTCCGAATCATACATTCGCAACAAATCACTGCAAAATCTAACCCTCGACAGGTAATCTCTCTTGTAGAGCCAGCAAGCTTCACCATAAATTAGGTGAATATGCGCATATGCATGCGACGTATACTCGCGTTCTCTGTCTAGTATTAAAAACACAATGTTCGAAGGGTCCAATTTCACAAAATCCACTTTCATTATTTCCGGTAAGTAACACAAAATGATGTCAGGAGCAAGTAATAATGTACCTTTGTACTATTTAGCATGTAATTGGTCGGTAACAAGACCAACTTAAATTTAAATCTATTAAATACATTCTAGCGTGTCTCAGTCCTTTACCCACAAAAGCGGCTATAACAATTTTTTTTCTATTCGAAATAGTACGAGTGGCACATTTCTGAAATATTTATTAAATGAGCAATTTTTTTTATGTAATGTAAAGTTATAGCTCAGTACATTTTTTTCACCAGAGATAGTCAAATTTGGGGAACAAAATATCAAAAAGTTAAAAATCCCAAAATTGTCCTAATTTTATAATGGTTTCTTAATATATTTTTAATACATTGCATTTGAATATGGAGAAGCAACTATCTGGAAGTATTTTACATAAAAAATTTACTAAGTATAGCCTTGTTTGTAGATGCAGTTAAAGAAAATACATGAAAAGGCACAATTATTCTTTAATTCAAAAAATTTAAATATTTCAAAAACGGTGACACTTTTACCTGAAAAATTTTTGCTTATCAGGGAGCTCACCACCCCACCTGCCTTCTCCTCAAGTTTGGCAGGATACTTCTGGGACACCCTGTACATATACAAACATATATATCTTTCAATTGGAAAATAAACAAAGTTGTCATTTATAAATTTAAAATCGAAACTAAGTCTTTCCCTTAACGGAAACCAAAGTGTGTGTGTACCGAGGTGAGTGCGAAGGGACCAGCGACCGGAAATATTCACTGGGCTAACCTCGGGCAAACGAATGAGAGCGTCAAAATATTGAAACTCATAAATTTTAATATTTAGTGCGAAAAAATTTGTTTTTGTTATAACTTCTGAACTAAGGGTGGGCTAACGAAAAAAAGATAGGGATATACTGGGCTGACCTTGGGCAATCGAAAGAGAGCATAAAAATATTGAAATTCATATATTTTAATATTTAGTACGAAAAAATTTGTTTTTGTTATAACTTTTGAACTAAGGGTGGGCTAACGGAAAGAGAGGCTGGGCTAACCTGGGCTAACGTGCTACTTTTTGTTAGGAAATTCGCACTATTTTTGTTATAACTTTTGAACTAAGGGTGGGCTAACGAAAAAAAGGGTTGGACTAACCTGGGCTAACCTTGGGCAATCGAATGAGAGCGTAAAAGCATTGAAATTGAAAAATATTATTTTCTAGTTCTAAAAAATTTGTTTTTGTTATAACTTTTGAATTAAGGGTGGGCTAACGAAAAAAAAAGGTTGGACTATCTTGCGCTAACCTTGGGCAATCGAATTTGTTAGTTTTCGTTCAAAAATTCGCATCATGGGGTGCCAACTTCACACAGCTATATACACGTTTGCTAGGTTATTTAAAAAGGCAATGGAAATTTGCCTTCTGATAATCACCAAACCGCTGAAAATCATGAACGTGAACTGTTGGTGAAAATGTTGGAGGAAAATGTTTCAATACAAAAAATTTATTTTGGGCGGGACGAAGTTCGCCGGGTCTGTTATTACACACACATAAATGCAAGGCCGTATTTTTGCTTAAATTGCTTAACATCGACAATTTTTATGCAATTTCATAAAGTGGGGTATCAATTTATTCAAAAATAAATGTCCTTTTAGGTAAATACTACATACTTGCCAAGTCTCATAGAAATGTTTGAATGTAGCGATAGTCAAAGTTGAAAAAATTAAGAAAAATGGGGGCTAATTAAAGTTTAACAGATGAAAACTCCCCACAAGCTAAGTCCAACAATATATATATATATATATATATATATCGTTTTAAAGGTAAAGAAATCTTCTTTTCAAAAAATGTTTTTTTTTTTTTTTTAGTCGGATGAAAAATAGTCAAGCTGTTAAAAGATAAGTTCACCAAGTACGAACATAGCGGTTGTTTTTAAATAAAATAAAAATGCAGGGTTCAGGAACTATACGGATCCAATTTTTATGTTGTACTCGACGATAGCTGAAGCCTGCACTAGGTTTCGTTTCGGGTATATTTCAAGAATTTTTTTGTAGCACCGTGTCATTGCTTTATTATAAAAAAATCCGAAAATCCTCTGTCACGGGTGGGACACGTACGAATTTTTATATCAAAAGGAGATTTTAGTGTGGTCCATATTAAAGATTAGTTATTAAAAAATATAAAAAGCCAAGTATGGGTTCAATTCACTTACGTTTTATTTTAGGATAGTGCCTTTTATATAATAGAAAATGCCTAGCACTGTCAGCTAAAAAAATTATTAAAAATCAATACGATCTCCTAGCGTCTTGAATTTTCACTTTGACCCACTTAAATCTTATGGGCTATAAAATTGTTTACCTCTAATTTCTTTAAAAATTCTGAACAAAAAGTTTGATATCTGGGTGTAATTGGTTAAGTTTATTGAATTTTGCTAATTTTTGTACGAAGTGTGAAATGTGGAATTATGTGGTTATGGTTATGCAATCTGCTAGACTTTTATAAAAAAAAACTATAAACATTAAATAAACAAAATAAAAAACCAAAACTGGTCAAAAGTTCACTTTACTTAATCAGCTGACCACCTCAACAAACAAATAACGCTTATCAGCCCCGTAAACCTACCTCTGCCAACTGCTTCACGGGTGGGACATGATTCACTGTTGAATTATTCTTATATAACTATGTGGAAACGAAAATGCAATTGTGGTAAATACTTGCAATGAATTTCTAACATTATGTAACAAACACGAAACACAACTCAAACTTCTGTAATTAAATATAACTTTTCGCTTTTTTTGTCACGGGTGGGACAAGACCAATACTGCTTAGTAATAACTTATAATATAGATAAATCACTCGCACAATTTAATATATAACACAATTTTATTAAAAGCAATGAGTTATACCATATATTTTTCTTACCAAACACTTCAATTATGAATAGAAAATTATTGGACAGTACTTTCAACTAGAGATGGGCACGGGCCTAAATTTTCAGGCCCGGCCCGGCACGAGTGCAAAATCAACTTTCAAAAACACGCACGAGCCCGCACGTTAAGAATTTTAGTGGGGCCCGGCCCGGCACGATGGGACACGTTCCAGCCCGGAAATAAAGAGCCAATTTTTATTGTATGTATACATATGTACATAGTTGTAATTATGTGTTTATGTATGTATATTTACTTAAGCGAATCAATTTCTTACATCAAAGATTTTTATAAAATATTTTCTGGGAAGTAGAAAAAGCGGAAGGTATTTTATGTACAGATATGTAAACAAAACTACCAAGTATCTTATTTTTACTATCGGTTTCCAAATATTTATTTTTTTTTACTTTTCTCTGATCAAACGAGTTTTAATATGTACTATTTTTTTTTTGTATAAAAACAAAAGCTTATCTAAATTTGTAGTAACGGGTGATTTTTTAAGAGCTTGATAACTTTTTTTTTAAAAAAAACGCATAAAATTTGCAAAATCTCATCGGTTCTTTATTTGAAACGTTAGATTGGTCCATGACATTTACTTTTTGAAGATAATTTCATTTAAATGTTGACCGCGGCTGCGTCTTAGGTGGTCCATTCGGAAAGTCCAATTTTGGGCAACTTTTTTCGAGCATTTCGGCCGGAATAGCCCGAATTTCTTCGGAAATGTTGTCTTCCAAAGCTGGAATAGTTGCTGGCTTATTTCTGTAGACTTTAGACTTGACGTAGCCCCACAAAAAATAGTCTAAAGGCGTCAAATCGCATGATTTTGCTTATTTACGAAGCCATTCAACCAGAAATGAGCCTCATCGCTGAACAAAATTTGTCGATAAAAAAGCGGATTTTCTGCCAACTTTTCTAGGGCCCATTCACTGAAAATTCGACGTTGTGGCAGATCGTTCGGCTTCAGTTCTTGCACGAGCTGTATTTTATACGGTTTTACACCAAGATCTTTGCGTAAAATCTTCCATGTGGTCGAATAACACAAACCCAATTGCTGCGAACGGCGACGAATCGACATTTCACGGTCTTCAGCAACACTCTCAGAAACAGACGCAATATTCTCTTCTGTACGCACTGTACGCATTCGTGTGGTTGGTTTAATGTCCAATAAAGTAAACTGAGTGCGAAACTTGGTCACAATCGCATTAATTGTTTGCTCACTTGGTCGATTATGTAGACCATAAATCGGACGTAAAGCGCGAAACACATTTCGAACCGAACACTGATTTTGGTAATAAAATTCAATGATTTGCAAGCGTTGCTCGTTAGTAAGTCTATTCATGATGAAATTTCAAAGCATACTGAGCATCTTTCTCTTTGACACCATGTCTGAAATCCCACGTGATCTGTCAAATACTAATGCATGAAAATCCTAACCTCAAAAAAATCACCCGTTATTAACAACGGACTTTTTCGTGCCTATTCGTGCTTTTATGAAATTTGACTGAACGCCCATGCACGCAGGAGTTCGTACTGACAGCAAATATTCCGGCCCAGACCCGCGGGCTTATGCAGGGGCCGGCCGTCCCCTGCTACTTTAAACTCAATCAAAACATTTACTTAGATCTTGATTTAAAAAAAAAGGTATTAAAAATGCATTTAAAGCTTTAATTTGGTATTTTTTGGTTAATTAAGATTTTTACAAATGCCTTGTTCACACGTTTGTTAGTTTGTTGCACTGAGGTTCAGTTTCCCATGGAACCTTCC
Organism: Rhagoletis pomonella; assembly: GCF_013731165.1. NCBI lineage: Eukaryota > Metazoa > Arthropoda > Insecta > Diptera > Tephritidae > Rhagoletis > Rhagoletis pomonella. Next base: position 97,201 of record NW_023458652.1, on the reverse strand, counting down.
ATATATAAAATTGAAAACAGAAAATACAGATTGTCTTAAGCCCACTTACAGAACACACAGAGTTAAATATAGAAATAGAGAGTTAAGTAGCTAAAAGTTAAATTTTTATATTCCTAAACCAGACAATGTCTTCCAGTATTGAAAACTGGCCCAGAGTTAAGTAACCCGAGGGATTTCTTTATTAAGTAGGCACCACTCTCTCTTTTTTGACGATTATTTACACTTCTTATTAGAATTGGAATATAAGGCATCTAGTACCGGGATTCGGGATCCCGAAGCCTTTTTTGAGTCCCGAAATCCCGGGGTCAAGCCCTCAGGATCCCAGGATTTACGACCAAATAAAAAAATAAAACCACATTCAGACACTGTACTTGCATAAAAGAATTATAAAATGCAAAACTACAAATAATCAAATAATATATTACAATTCTAACACTACTATTATTGTATGTCATAATATTTATAACATACAGAGTCCGACCGATTAATCGGCATCGGCATCGGCTAGTATCGGCCTTTTTCGCCGATTCTTTGCCGATTATTTGGAATTTATTTTCATATGTTCATGCGAAGCGACAGACAACATCCAACATCAAAAAAAAAAATTTGCAGACAGCTCACAAAAATTATTTTTTTTTTGGTTGAAGGTATTTCACGTTTTTCCATAAACAACTAAGGCAGCCTGCACATGAGTCGTATGGCTTTAGACGCGTATTAGATGCTACATACGAAAGATGTACATTTGATGCCGCCACGTGCATTTAACTGGATGGCTGTATACGAGTCGTCAGCTTCACGAATTCGTGAAAGCAAGCTAACTGCAAATCGCTTGGCGTACAGGGCGTAGTGCACTAAATTTCAAGTACCACTAATAGTGGGACTCAGATTTTTTTTCGCTACCACTAAATGCGTTAGTGGTAGTTGAAAAAATTTCCACTAAAAATAAATGCCTTTAGTGGTAATTGAATTTTTTTCCACAAAAAAAAAAGTTCAATAATTTCAAGAGTAGTGGAATCAACAGATTTTCCACTAAACCAAATATAGTAAAGTAATTAGGCCTTTTCAAGTGATTTTTGGAAATGTATCGGCTTTTGAATATATGTGTGTATATTTTCTAACATAAGTACATACATATCAATTTACAGTATATTTCAATACAATTACAATATTATTTGTTTAAGATAAACACAAACACAAATTTCGCTTTTATGGATTTAAGTATTAAAAACACGAAGTGGACACTCACGTAAGAGGTTACTTATACACATAGCGCACAAGATCTTCAAAAGTGACGCAACTCAAAATTTGGCATTTTGGGTCTATGGTCCGCTCAGTCTCATGTCTGTCTTATCGTCTTGTCGACACACCCATTTCCCCTCTGTTGCACTAGTGCAACACCCCACACCAATGATCTGAACTTAGCAGCTCATATTCCTCTATAGTATTGCCTCATCAAGACTTCAAACTCATATTATTTTTTATTTCTTTTATTTTACATTACAATATATAAACGTCCCCTTTATTTAATCCAGCTCATGTATTTCACAATTTCACAAAAAAAAATTAACTATCTAAATACATATTAATTCTTAATAAAAAAATGACTATTCTTAAATTACCTATATTCAGTGCTCGCATCTACAAATCCCCCTATTCAATTGTATCTGTATCTTCATATGCCTGTCATCCAATCTCACTGCCTTACACTTCTATTTTTTTCGCGATTGCAGATCGCAAGCTTGCATGTAAATAAACGCACTTATATATTAGCGTGTGTTACTTCGAACATGCTAAACTCAGAACAAAAATATATGTATTTGTATGGTTTCAAATATTCAAAATGTTTCTATTCTAACCTGTTCCACTATGAGAAGTGTGATTATTCCCTCGCTAGACCCAAATGCTTAAACATTGTAACTGTATATGTGTATGTGTGTAAATAAGCTTAAATGTTAGCACTTACCGCTCTCTCATCCGATGGAGGCGCCTGCATCAAAGAGATGGGTGAGCTGCAAAAAAGGTGATTAGCGCATACAACATATATTTCCAATGCTTCCACATTGGAGCTTGGAAAGGGCCTCGTGTGTGAGTCTTTGACAACTACAACTAAATTTCCTTCACTACTTCGATTACTCTCATTAATGTGATCGGGCAAAAATTCTTTATAACAAACCAAAAAAAAAACTGCGAGCAAAACTAAAATCAATTTATGAAACTTATTGCTATAGCGCTATTTTTGAATAAGGAATATTAGCAGAATTAATGAAGTGCCTATGGGTGAGAAAAGAACAGAAAAAAAATGTACAACTAATCTTAGCTTAAGCCTACTGACAAAATACATACGTGTGTGAACAACTCATAATGACAAAATGCATAAATGACATAAAGCAAAAATGGTTAGGTTTTGTTTTCTGGCCGTTTATTGTAATATTTTGATTGTTTTTTTTTGCAGTCCTGAGGATGCCTTTAGATTAAAGGCGAAATATCGACAGTAAAAGGAAAGAGAAGAAAGGAAGATAAGACATCCAATCGTTTTATTTACCCTAGGCCTAGAGCTCAAAAAAAACAATCAAAATAAAGCAAAAATTTAACAAATAAAATGCAGTCTGATCCGCCCAATATGGATGCTCAAAAATTCAAAAACAAGAGAATAGTGAAATTCAAATTCGAAAAGAAAAATTTTAAACCTATGCTATAAAATAACAAAAAAAAATAAAGACTTGGTGGTGACAAAAGTGAGGTTAAGTCCACCAATTGATGTCCCCACTCTATTAGCTAAATTTGCCAGTACGGTGAGCGCGTTGGATTGTTATCGCCTCTGAAGAGCGCTATGGAGGAGCGTGTGGATGCTATTCCCGCTACGTCTGGCTCTCTGGAAGCTTGCGTGTTCGGATGATTGTATATGTATGTATGGACGTTTGCCTGCTCCCACTCGAGTTTATCACCGTGCTTCTTATTTACCCTGCTCTTTATGTACATAGAATATGTTCCGCAGGTTCGTGCGTTCCAGGGCGTTGAACTTCTTGCGGTTATGTTCTGCTTATATATATATGCCTGTATGTGCATATGTATGTATCCGCGCTAGGCGCTTTAATATATAGAGGCCCTAATCACACCCCTGCCTGGCGAGGACCTAAAACAATAATTGATCTGCCTTAGTTCGTTTGTACATATGTCTTTTTATCTAAAGTGTTTCATGTTATTTATGTATGTATAATGTTTGTAGATTTTTTCTCGTATGTCGTTATGCTGGCATGTACATATGTATATGTCTACGCTTGTTCATGCAAACAAACATACACACACGCATATATACGTAATTACTCCGCTGCAATTTATTTTTTAACCTTCTTAATTTAATTAAATTTGCCTTTGATTTAATTTATGTATATTTAATTTAGTTTACTTTAGATTTACTTTATTTAATTCTTAAACAATTTGATTTTAATTTAATTTTAAGGAGCTTATTTTAATTTATTTTAATTTTAACTAACGGAAGTTTAATTCGAATTAATTTGTTTTTAACTTGATGTGGTTTAATTTCATTCAATTTATTGTTAAGTTAATTTGGTTTGATTCTATTTATTTTATGTTTAATTAAATTTAATTTGACTTATCATTAATTTACTTTGTTAATTTTATTTTACATTATTTTATATTGTAGATTCAGTTTAACTTTCTCACACTTGGTTATAGTCTGTTTATTGCACTTAGGCCAATTTGTCATAATTTTGCATGTAAAGAAACTGTAACCTAGACTCACCTCTATCTAGCAGGATTTCCAGCGTTGAAATTTAGTCAAACAACTTTCTTCCGTTTTAACGGTGTTGAGGACATGAATGCAAATAGATTTACAAACTAAGATTTACTTACCTCAATTGAAATATGTACATATAACACTGACCTTTTCATTTTGTAAATTAAATACTTATCGTTTACACCACACCCTTTATATTGAACTACGTAGCGTACCGTACTACTATTGTGAACAAACATTATTTATATATGAAAAGAGTAGGCTGGCTAATAGCGAAGCGAGAGGCTTAATTTTAATCGCTCGCTACATCCCCACGAATACGGACCTCAAGAAACCGCTCTCTCATTTAAATATATAAAAACTCATTTTGTAAAAATGAAACTTTAAATAATTAGAGATATTGAAATCGAAAAACAAACTCTTTTATTTCAACGGAAATAATTATTGTTTTATTTATTCGCCAAAGCGCGAATAAACGGATTTAGCTCACCATAAAAATAAACTTTGTACTTTTGGTTTACTTTCTTTTCACCCACGAACTCTAAACTTCTCTTAGCTGGCGCGCTTTTCTTTCTGATCAAACTAACTATTGGTTTAGCGATCATAACCTGACGCATTTGCCGCCCTTTGAAATTTCCTTTCCCGATGTAACTTTCACTCAAAACGATTGACAACCACACAAATACATAGATACTTTAAAACTTTTATCCCGTTCATACTTATGCACATATACTCCTACACTTAACACACACATTCATAGTTCCGGCCGACCACGTATCCATGCACGTGTGCATCCCTATTGCTGCCTCTGCAGATACACCCATAGTGGTTGATTCGTCGCCTAAATGTTGATGGCATGTGGCGCTGATGTTGCTTGGGGTGTTGCGTTGACGTTGCTTGGGGTGTTACTTGCAACCTGACAGACTGGCGCTACAGGCTCGCCTCCGCCGATATTGCCTGCAGCATGGAGCGTGGGCGTAAGAAAATTCGACACGCAGACTGTCTCCTCTGTATGTTGTCGTTATGCCCGACGTGTGGCTTCGACCCACGACCTAGAGCCGGGCTTATTAAATACTTTATTTTTGGTTTCAGTACCTTTGCCCTTCTTGTCGTTACTGTTGGTTTGCTAAATAACGCCCGGTGTCACCGACATGCTTCTAAAACTAAATACATCTACTACGTATATCAGAGATACAGGCCTATAATAAACTTTTATCAGAATAAGTATACTAAGAACTAATTATATCACAGATTGAAAGCTTAAAGTAGTATCGCAGTTGCAATTATACGTCATGTTCGGTGCCTAACAATACTATATCACAGATGCTGAATATACATGTTAGGGGTCAAGTGAGCCATAAAAAAAATAAATGTTGAGATAAATAAACAGAGTACGTCAAGTTAATAAGAAATAAATAACTAATTAAATAAATAAATAAATAATAAAAAAATAAATAAATAAACAAATAAATAAATAAATAGATAAATAAATAAGTAAATAAATAAACAAAAAGCTAAAACACGAGCACAGCTTGACGCTACACAAACATATAAACACGCCAAACATCGACATTTAACAATTTATTGGATAAACTACAATGTGATCGTATACTTCTATATGCCAGCAAAATATCTTTGGCGTGGTAGATTCCAATTTTCTTCCCCCTAATATCACCTAGTTCGTACATAGAATTGCGTATGGGCTTAAGCATTATGCATTTTATCTGTTTTGGTCCTAACTTTGCATTGTAATGATCTGGCTGTGAACTTTGTTTGAAGTTTCTACGGTACACCACTTGTCCGACATTGAAGCTAACCTTTTTACTTCTCGTATTATAAAGTTTCGTGCTCCTTTCATGTGCCAGTTTGAGTTCCTTCATTATGTTATTTCTGATAAGTTGCATTCGGTCAGTCTGTAGTTCTAGTTGGTAGTCAGTGTCCTTGATGGCGCTGAGTTTCCGGCATATCTCATACGATGCACCATGTTGCATCATTGGTATGCCGAAAACCGCGAGGTATGGAGAGCAACTGATGGCATTGTGGACCACGCTGCGCATTGCGAAAGCTGCATCACTGAGGTATCGGTCCCACTCTTTATGAGTCTCTTTGATATATGACCGGATGATTTGAAGCACTGACTGATTCACCCTTTCTGCTGCATTACTTTGGGGAGAATAGAAGGCTGTCCTTATGTGTCTGGTTCCATATTTGTCAAGAAAATTGGCAAATAAGTCAGACACAAACTGCGTTCCATTATCCGAGTGGATGTATTCTGGCACACCGAAAGTATGGAACACTACCTCACTGGAGGTAGCTTTTTTCATCGGCTTTAAAAACACTAACTTAGAAAAATGGTCGAGACATACAAACACGAAGACGTTACCATCACATGTACGTGGGTAAGGACCCATGAAATCGATGTACAAACGTTGAAAAGATCATTCGGTCATGTGTTGTTTTCCCATGGTTGGTTTTTTGAATGCATTCTGGGTTTTATTTCCCTTACAGGTCTCACAATTCTTCACGTAGGCTTGTACGTCGGTAACCATTACTGGCCAATAATATTTTTGACTGATACGTGTTAATGTTTTGTGGATGCCTCCATGCCCTGTGGATGGCGAGTCGTGCGAAGATTCCACCAACCCTTTGCGCAGTTCCGACGGAACCCAAAGCTTCCAGGTTTGGTCCTCTTGAAGCCCGTCCCCCATATTAAACTGCGTCCGTCTATAAACGTATCCGTCCGCTAGACATAAGTCTGGCAATATATCTTGATTTTCCGTCACCGTGTTTCTCAATTCGCCATATTCATCTGATTCAAAATAAGGCGACTCTAAGCAAACATTTACAACTCTATCACTGGGATTGATTTCTTCCATGCTTGCACGTGACAGCGCATCTGGAACTACGCTCTGTGCTCCTTTTCTGTGCTGTATGTTGAAATTATATCCCTGGAGCTTCAGGCTCCACAGCGCTAATCTGCCTGAGTGGTCCTTCTGGTTCATGCGCCATTTAAGACTAGCGTGGTCCGTGATGATTGTAAATGGCAACCCCTCAACGTATGGCCTGAACATCTTAACGCTAATCACGGCAGCATAGCACTCCAATTCTGTGATACTGTAGTTCTTTTGGGCCTTGTTCAATTTTGCGGAAATGTAAGCTATCGGTTGTTCATTGTAGTCGCCATCCAGTTGGAATAAAACCCCTCCCACTCCGTCAGTCGACGCGTCACACTGTATATAAAAATGTCTGCCAAAGTCAGGATGCACTAACACTGGTGCAGAAATTAGACTCTGCTTCAATTGTTCAAACGATTTCTTTGCGTCTTCTGTCATAGTAAACTTTCTAATCCTGTCCTTAGTGAGGCAGTCGTGCAGCGGGGCTGCAATAGTTGCGTAGTCTTGGATGAATCGACGGTACCAGCCTGACATGCCCAGGAACCGTCGTAACTGCTTTGAGGTTTTAGGTTCGGGGAAATCCCTCACGGCTACCACCTTATTGGCATCGGTTCTTATGCAGCCGTCACCAACTAAGTATCCCAGGTAACGTACTTATTTGTAACAAAACTTGCTCTTTTCAACATTAATCGTTAATTTTGCTTCACGTAGACAACGAGCGACCTTTTCAAGTAAACACAAATGAGACGAGAAATATACCGAACACACCAACAAATCATCCAAATACACAAACACACATTCACGTAAAGCAGCGGGTATCACTTTGTCCATTAACCTACACATTCTCTGAGTCGCATTACATAGACCAAACGGCATCACCGTAAAGTGATAGAGAGGACTACCGGGTACGGTGAAAGCAGTCTTTTCCCTAGATTTCCGTTCTAATGGGATTTGCCAAAACGCGTCCTTTAAGTCTATGGCCGAGATGAATCGCGTGTTTTGTAAGCGGCTGAGAATTCCGTCAACATGTGGTAGGGGATATGCGTCTTTTATCGTCCGTTCGTTAACTTTCCTTGCGTCCAAACACAGTCGGTTCTTTGTGCCTTAAACCACCAGTGAAACAGGTGAATTCCAACTAGAGTTACTTTCTTCTATCACCCCATAGCTAGCATCCTATCTAGTTCTGCGTAAACCAATTTTTGTATGGCTGGTGAGATGGGGTAGTGCCGCTATTTCACTGGGACGTTCTCATCAATCACATCTATAACATACTCCTCCATATCTGTGCGGCCTAATCCCAAGACAGAGAAAGAAGGGTACTGCGCCTTTACCATTTCTAACGCTACGCTTTGCTCCGGTGTCAACACATGCTGTACGGCATCAAATGAAATATCGCCATCGGCAGGTAGGAGTTCTGCAACGCCAGCGCCTATGCTCCTATTTCTACTTACTACATCTAAATTGAATGTTTGCCAAAACTCTACCCCCAAGTATACTTCCTGTTGTAGCCCAGGACCGATTAAGAATCCAAGATCCTTGGTCACGTTGTCCCAAACAACTGGGAGTGCAATTACGCCTACTACTTCCGTTTCCCCGCCATTAGCAGTTTTTATATTTTGGCCTGATATGGGGACGATCTTATTTTCCTTGCCTTTCAGAAAATACCCAACATTTTTTCCCAAGGAACTTGCACCTGCACCCGAATCTAACAGGGCAAATACAACTCTACCTCCGATATTCGTTTGTGCGTAAAATCTATTGTCTCCTTTCATGTTCAGAATTGTTGATACTATTTTCCTATGTATTCTTTTGTAGTATTTTTTCTTTTCCCTCATTTTTTTATTTTTTCATACTTTCTACTACTTTTATTTCTCATCATTTCTTCACAAAATATTTTTCTGCGAGCTGCCTCGTAGTCCAGTTTCCGTTGATGTAAGCTCTTCAATTCAGGTTTCACATGTACAGTGATTTTCTCATTAATATTGCTGTCACTTTTTCTTTCTAGCACTCTGACCCGCGGTTGCTCTCCGGGCTTTCCTTCACCTGGCTGGAGCTCCCGGCTATCTCCGCCAGTGATAAGTTTCCCTTCTCCAGCTTGAATACACAAAAAGACATATCACCCCCACACGAAAAACACACCATACAATGAAACGAAGACTTACACCGACCTTCGTTCTTCGCTTCTGCTGGGTTTTTAACACAAAAATCGACAGGCATTCCACAAGAAAAACACAACATTAAATGAAAAGGTGACGGACAAAATGAGTTAATGGTGGTCTTCGGATCACTGACAGCAGGGGGGACTAGTCTATGGGAAGGAGCCACGCTTGGCTTACTGCTGAGACCGGTGGGTTGGCTGAATTGTGCCTTTGGCTTGAATGGGTTCCCTATAGCTTCAACAAACTTTTCGCCTGCTGCCTCTTTCGGTTCTGGTACATCTAAGTATTGTATCTCATTAACTGCTCTAGGCCTACTTCGATTTTCTTTAATAACTCGCTCCGCACGTTTACATTCAGCTCTTAGTTCAGCCAACGTGTCCATTTTCAGCGCAAACGTCAGGCTGGCTAAGTACGGTTTAAGATTGTCTTTTATTATGCCTACTAATTCCTTTTCCGGTATCGTTGTTCGCAGCCGGAAGGTCAAATTATGGACTTCGCCGTAAAAATCATCGAAAGCTTCCTGTGCCAGTTGTTTACACTCCATTATCTCCCGAATTATCTCGTAATCGGACTCCGCGCTTTTGAACTGGGCCAACATCTCTGCTTTAAGCTCGAAGTAACCGAACTTTGGATCCTCCGAATGGTCCTCTAGCACCTGCCAGTACCATTTCAGCGCGGAGCCCGTCACGAGAGAGTGGAAGACCGCAAACAACTGGTTGTAGGAGATCTCGTGTTGTGCCCGCATTTTCTCAATCCTAAAGAGGAAGCTCTCGACGGTAATGCCCTTCGCTGAACCATCAAACTTCACGTGCCACTTGTCAAGATCAATTTTCTTCCATTTTGGTGGCTTGCGAGTTGAATCGCTGCTTCGTTGACTGGGATCATCTTCGCTATGTCCTCTCGCACCCGGCGTTGATGAAATTGCAGGCTGATTATCAATTACCTGGGCTGACGTCTCTATTTCGGCAACTCGGTGGCTTAAGTTCGAAACGTTAGTCCTCATGAGGTGGACCTCATTCATACACTGCGCCATCACATTGTTTTGTTGTGCCATCATTGCCATTAAGCGGCTCAGCTGATCGACAATGGTCGCAGTAGAAGTTGGTCCACTCTCCTGAGGTTTAGGACGTCCGCCTTCTGAGTCGCCACCCTGGTCATTCTCGGTCGGATTCGCATTACCTACGGCACCTAGCGTATCAGATTCAGACATTTCAAATATCGCGTCAATTTTTCTCGAGA
>NW_023458652.1:34207-62152 GCF_013731165.1 Rhagoletis pomonella | reverse complement strand
TACAACCAAACGCACACTAACGTATGTGGCAAACAGCTGGCGCTACATACCGTCAGGGGCTTGGCGAGTTTTGCATAGTCTTTAATGAAACGTCGGTAATAACCGGAAAGTCCTAGAAAGGATCGAAGTTCTTTTATAGTTTGAGGCGGTGGAAACTTTAAAATTGCTTTCACTTTTGCTGGATTTGTTTTTATGCCATTTTTTGAGACAAAAAATTCCAAAAACTTGACCTCTTCCTTGAGAAATTCACATTTATCAAGTTGAATTTTCATATTAGCATCTTGTAGGGTCCTGAAAATTATTTCCACGTTTTTCAAGTGAGAGTCTTCGTCTTTTCCGAAAATTATAATATCGTCTATGTAGACAACGCATATTTTTCCGATGTAGTCTCTAAGAATATCATCTAATGCTCGCTGGAATATGGAAGGCGCATTTTTAAGGCCGAAAGGTAGTCTGGTAAATTCGTATTTACCATTATCGACTGAAAAAGCTGTCTTTGCGATATCGGATTCAACTAAAGGAATCTGATGAAAGCCACTTTTCAAGTCGAGAACTGTAAAGAATTTGTTTCTTTCCGAGTTGTGAAAGTACTTCGTTGGTGTCTGGGATTGGGTAGCGGTCGGGTATTGTGATTGAATTTAATTTGCGGTAGTCTACGTTAATTTTTCATACGGATCAGAATAAGGTTGTGGGTATGAATAGCATAAATTTCGGGGTTTTCCCGTTTGTTCATCCGTAAGATGGTCTGTTTTTATTTCGATATTGTTTACTGATTTTGATTCTTGTTATTTAATGGCTATTTCCCTATTGTTTTTTATTAGCATATGATTTTTTGAAGTGAAAATTACGGCTTCTAATTATTTTAGGCTGTCGTTACCGAGAATACCGTGAAAGGATTTAAGTGTGGGTAATATAAAAAATGTAAGGTTTTCTTCTTTTAATCCGAAAAGGTTAATAAAGGTATGGTGGGTTATCTTAACGTTTCCTCCCACTGAGGTTGCACAAAAAATTTCCTCGTTGGGAATACGTTTTTCGCGAGATTTGGTTGAATGTAATTTTTATTTAATTCCGTGTCAATTAAGAAATTTAGAACTTTCCCGTACTGTCCTTGCATTGGAAATATGGTAGCGAGAGATTCGTCTATGTCCATTGGGACTGGGGGTTTTGGTTGGGTGGGTCTTGGTGGAGGATTGTTGAACTGGTTGGGTCTAGGGGGTTGTTGCAGAGCGTAATTGGGATTTTGAATGTTCGAATTCTTTGGGTATTGTTGGTATTGGGGTAATTGTTGGTATTGAGGAAATTGTTGGTATTGGGGAAATTGTTGGTATTGGGGTTGTTGGGAAGATCGGGTAAAGGTAGGGATTGCTTAAGGTAGATGGGCAAGGTGCGGGTAGAATGGCTGATTAGGATTCTTTCTTGGTGGAAGTGCGGGCCGTTGCTTATATGGCATCTCGAAAATCGGTGATGGTAATGTGGGCCGTTTAGGCAAGCCGTACTGTTGGCTGTTGGCATGTGCTGCCCTGAAATTTTGGTTCTCTAACTTGATGCATAAATGCAATGCTTCAGGCAGAAAAGCCGGCTCTTTCATGCCGAGAAGTCTCGATAGATCGCCTGATAGTCCTCTGACAAAGGTGTCTAGCGCCTTGTCACGGTATGTGTGTGTGAGGACACGCATGCACTCTTCGCTGATTTCCACGCAGGATATTTTATTTAATATTAGTGAGAGGTGTGAGTAAACCTCACCATAAAATTCTTGCACAGATTTCCGACCTTGTATTAGGCAGGTCATTTGATATTCAAGTGTGCTAAGGTCTCTCTTGTCAGCGTAATGCATGGTAATTAATATTCCTTAGTTAATTAATGGTCCTTAATATTCGTTCAACACCTTTCTTCCAGCTGCTGAACTCAGCTGGGTTTCCACCAAATTCTCGGAAGGATCTAACCACGTCAGGTACCTTATCCATGTCGGCGAGGTTATTCTTAAATCGATCCTCGATCATTTGATCGGCCATAGGTTGCTGAGTTGGGTGCAGAGCATCCCTAATCATTCTATTTTCGTCCGTAGTTAAAATCTCCCTCATTAAGTCCTTTATAAGGTTCCTGAATTCAGGAGTGGGGTTAGCCACTTGTGGGATAGGGACGCCAGGGGGTTGTGGTGGCGATGGTGGTCCTGCCGGGGGTGCATTAATGTTCCCTAGCATAGGGGGTCTTATCAAATTATTATGAGCCATTTTAATTTATTTTTAGTTTATACTTTTTCGCTAACTATGTGGTGTTTTTGTGAATTTAATTTAACAATCTCTGGAGGGTCACTTTTGTGGTGAAGCGCAGTTGTTTTATTATTATCCTAAAGATTATTTTTATTTTATAGGCTGTACGAGCCTGTTGTTCATGAGAAGTAATAAATCAATCACAAAAAAAATTTCACTAAAAGGTAAAAAAAAAAATTGGTAAAATTTTGAGAAAAATTATTGAAGGAATTTTGAGAAAAAGAAAAGAAAGAAGTTTTATTAAATTTTCACTTGTGAAAGAGAAAAAAAGGTTAAACTTTTACTAACTATTTATATTAGTTTTTTCACTTAAAATGGGATGTTTTTTCACTAAAAATTAAATCAATTGTTTTAATTTCATTAATTAAAGTTTCACTTGAAAAGGGTTCGAATTTTTAATTATTATTTTTGCTTGTTTATTAATTTTGCACTTATTAAAAATATTCTACCTTTTTTTTCTAAAAAAATAAAAAAATTTTACTTAGCTGAACACTTAAATACCTATTAACACAAGTTTCACTTATTCCTTAAATCTAATCTTACGTTAGTAGTCCCGCGGCGAACAAGACTGGTGATCCTTTTTGCATGCTGCTACTACTGACAGTCCTCGTTGGCTTATTTTGCGGGTTGGTGGCTGTGTTCCTTCGAGCTTTACCACCGGGTTTCTAAGTTTCTTGTCCAGTGCGTTGGGGCGCTTCACACACGGATCGCGAGGCACTACTTGAGGGTCTTTGACTACTTTGCGGAAAACTTACGCGACTCGGCCGTTGGGCGCCAGTTATTAGTTTCTCTTGTGAGAAACTAAAAAAATAAAATTTTTTAACGACTCGAAGTCGTTGTTCTTTATTCAATTAAAGCAACTTAATTACTAACTTTACAATATATTTCTTACTTCTACTTATCGTACGAAGTCACGTTGGTTGACAGGTGATTCCTCTTGTTGTTGTTGTTGCGTTATTTACTTCCGTCCATTCCTATGAATGGTAATGCACGGTGGTCAGCTATTGAATGGTTGCGCGTGAGGTGTCATATGCCCGTGGGATAGCGACTTACTTGTAGGTCGCATGCTTACGCAGCATTGCATACCGCTGTCGTATGGATAGTTACATATTTATATGTGGGCAGTTTTGGAGCCCAATTCCAGACTATGTGGCATTAACTTGTATGATGCCTGTATGTGCATATGTATGTATCCGCGCTAGGCGCTTTAATATATAGAGGCCCTAATCACACCCCTGCCTGGCGAGGACCTAAAACAATAATTGATCTGCCTTAGTTCGTTTGTACATATGTCTTTTTATCTAAAGTGTTTCATGTTATTTATGTATGTATAATGTTTGTAGATTTTTTCTCGTATGTCGTTATGCTTGCATGTACATATGAACACACATATGTATATGTCTACGCTTGTTCATGCCCTGCAAAAAATGGGACTAATCCGGGATGACTCCGGGAGGAATCGCAAAGGAGCATGCGACTAATACCACTTTTGTTCTCTTTAGACTAATTGTTCACCTTTATACCCGAACGGGTATAAAAAGCGACTAGTCACTTTTAAAAAATAAAAATAAAAATTTGCGCCAGCTGAGATTCGAACCGGGGTGCTCAGTTTTCTTAGGCGAATACTCTCTCTGCGTGCCAACGCCGCACATGCAATTTCATTGACTAAGTACGTACATATCATTAAATCGTTAATAGTACCCGTTGGAGATGAGTTGGGGGCTAATTGATGTCCAATTATACCCATAAGGGATGAGTCGAGACTAATTGATCTCCATTAGTACCCGTATGAGACTAGTTGCGACTAATTAATGCCCAATTGTACCCGATTGAGAGTAATCTCGGAATACTCTCTTTAGAGATTAGTCGCACAATTTTTTGCAGGGTGCAAACAAGCATACACACACGCAAATGTACGTAATTACATCCGCTGCAATGTATTTCTTTAACCTTCTTAATTTAATTAAATTTGCCTTTGATTTAATTTATGTATATTTAATTTAGTTTACTTTAGATTTACTTTATTTAATTCTTAAACAATTTGATTTTAATTTAATTTTAAGGAGCTTATTTTAATTTATTTTAATTTTAACTAACGTAAGTTTAATTCGAATTAATTTGTTTTTAACTTAATGTGGTTTAATTTCATTCAATTTATTGTTAAGTTAATTTGGTTTAATTCTATTTATTTTATGTTTAATTAAATTTAATTTGACTTATCATTAATTTACTTTGTTGATTTTGTTTTACATTATTTTATATTATAGATTCAGTTTAACTTTCTCACACTTGGTTATAGTCTGTTTATTGCACTTAGGCCAATTTGTCATAATTTTGCATGTAAAGAAACTGTAACCTAGACTCACCTCTATCTAGCAGGATTTCCAGCGTTGAAATTTAGTCAAACAACTTTCTTCCGTTTTAATGGATTTAGCTCACCATAAAAATAAACTTTGTACTTTTGGTTTATTTTCGTTTCACCAACGAACTCTAAACTTCTCTTAGCTGGTGCGCTTCTCTTTCTGATCAAACTAGCTATTGGTATAGCGATCGTAACCTGATGCATTCGCCGCCCTTTGAAATTTCCTTTCCCGATGTAACTTTCACTCAAAAGGATTGACAACCACACAAATACATAGATACTTTACAACTTTCATCCCGCTCATACTTATGCACATATACTCCTACACTTAACAAACACATTCATAGTTCCGGCCGACCACGTATACATGCATATGTGCTGCCTATGCATATACACGCATAGTGCTTGATTCGTCGCCTAAATGTTGTTGGAGTGTGGCGCTGATGTTGCTTGGGGTGTTGCGTTGACGTTTCTTGGGGTGTTACATCCAACCTGACAGACTGGCGCTACACACTTTTGAATCGTAAAGGTCTTCTTCTTCGTGCCCGAAATAGCCAGGACTTTTTTCCGGGCAGAAATGTGCACGAAGTCAATTTGAAATAACAGTTGTTGTTGGTTTACATCCGAGCGCAAATTTTGTAAAATGCCAAAATGGAAAATAGCAGTAAAGTTTCAGAAATTTAGGTATTTGCTAATTTTATTAGCCATATAAGATAAATACACATAAAATCATTGTTTAGAGCTGATTTGTTGATTCCGGGCACGAAATGTTGTTTTTTGCGTTCCTCACGCTCCGAGCACTTTTGCCACGTGTAGACTTATTTTTAACACTTGTGAGAGAATAACTTATGTTTACGCTGTAATTACCGAAACAGCCCGGAAAGCGTGTGGAACAAAGCTAATATAAAGAAATTTTTCAAATTTTCAATTTTGTGGGAAAATGCAATCAAAGTTTGATAAATTCATACAGTTGGTATACCAAAAGACAGATATCTTCGCCATTTCTGGGAAGTTTAGTCATATGTAAGGCTGAACATATTTTCGTCATCAAGCTTATTAATTGTATTATGAATTCTCCATGAACGTGATTTTTGAAGTAAAACTTCTTAGGTGGCGGTATCGCAAAAATGGAGAGTGAAATTTTAAAAAATTAAAATGTTACATGAGTGAGAAGGAAGATTTAGGTAGTATAGAGAAGGGGAAAAAAGAAATAAAGCGACGCATGATGGGTACGAGTACCTAACTACATATGTATATACGTACGTTTGAATGCACGTATGTATGTATACATATAGATATGTATATATATGTATGTATGTATGAACGAACTCATTGCGCATTTCAGCTCTGCCGCTACCAAGCAATATATGAATAAATGATGCAAGCTTGCTTCGCGTAACTACATCCATTCGTGCATATGTACATATGTTTGTATGGATATATTTATGATGAAGCAAACGGGCTTCGTTGATGTACTGATGGGCATATGTCTGTACTTATGGACAGCAATGTTTTCATGTGTGTACATATATTTGAATGGTTGTATATATATTTGTATGTATGTACATATATTTATATGCACATATGTAGTACAAACGAAAACAAATCTAACAAATAGGAAAGTCTAAGTTCAGGCGGAGCCGAACATTAAATACCCGGCGCAAGTATTTAGTATATGACTTTCACCTTTCCGAAACTACCGCTACATGGTAAGCCGGGGTGTATCTATTTTGAGTAAATTAGCGTCCTTAAATTTCGAAATATTGCAGTTTCAAGCATTTCTGAAATTTACCGTTATATGAAAAGCGGCCGTAATTTTAGTCCGATTTCAATAATCTTAACGTTTTGCTTTTATGTGGCAAGCACAATAAAAATACCGAGTTTGGTACAAATTGGTAGAACGGTTACCGAGATACATATATGTGATCATAAGTGGCCGGTGCCACGCCCATTTTCCAAAATTTTATCACAAACGTATTTCTTGGTTAATAATTGTTGCAAGCATTAACTTTGAATTAATTGGCTTTAATATTTACTGATTTATCGAAGATTTTGTATTTCTTTAAATTACCGTTATATGGGATATGGGTGGTTATTGTCCGATTTTAAAAAATTTCGGCCATTTGGTATGTTGTGCGAAGGGCAACAACTGTGCCAAGTTTGGAAAAAATTGGTGTAGCGGTTACCAAGATATACACATGTAAGCATAGGTGGGCGTGGCTACCCCCATTTTAAAAAATTTATAATACATATTCTTATTTTTCGTCTAAAATTTATTGTAAATACCAATTTTGAGTGAATAATCTTCAGTAGTTACTAAAATATCGCAGTTTTCGTATTTCTAAAAATTACCGTTACATGGGAAGTGGGCGGGTAACACTCCTATTTCGTCCATTTTCAATACCAATCTACCTGGGATAAATGGAAACCTACACACCAAATTTCGTTGAGATATCTCAATTTTTGCTCGAGTTATCGTGTACACGGGCGGACGGACAGACGGACGGACAGACAGACATGACTTAGTCGACTTCTCTATTCATTCTGAGCATTTATGTATACATTTGTCTATATCTAGCTCGATTCGTTTTGGCTGTTACAAACAACCGTTATGTGAACCAGGTTAATGTACCCTTGTGCACAAGTGCGCTCGGGTATAATTAGAGCTAGCGAAGCTGCTCGTTGATATAAATGTGTACTGTACTGATTGTCAAAAATTATGTGTTTGTTGTACATTTGTTCTTGTTTGTCATTGTGCCTGTAAGTTTCTAGAGTAGTTTTGTGCTCTCGCTATCTCCTTGTATTAACTCGTCCTTCGTTGGTACACTCTGATGAACATATGTGAGGATGATAGGAAGGCCAACTTATATAAGGTAGTGTTACAGGAGCAGTTGAAATTTTCGCCCGATGTTTCTTAAAGAAGGCCATAAACGTAGCGACTGTTGGTTCAACTTGGTGTTGTTTTGCTCTAGATTGCCGTTTCTGGGCCAGTTGAATGAATTTATGTGTTGGTTGTATGAAAAATCAAAAAATTTGGATTTTCTTGCAAGTTGTACAACTTATCGCTACATTAATGGCCATGTTGTACAAACTCATTTAATTTGCGCTTATTTTGTACACTAAATAACCGAAAATGGATAACTCAGCCGAAATAGGTACATACGTGCTTTCGTTGAATTTTATAAATGTAAGCCGAAACTATGAAATTGTAAAAATGAGATTTTACAATGAGACTGCTTGCAATGTTTGTGTGCAAAACGTCCAACTTGATTGCGGATTGATTTGAACCAACGTTTCGGGCTTGCATTATGTCAAAAGGATGTGTTTATTGTAATTCATTCTGTCATTTACTACCATTATGCGTAGGCCAATTCATGAAATCATTTCATGCGTTTGAGAAGAAACTGAATGAATGAACACCATTTCATGATTTCCATTAACGCAAAATAGAGTTTATGCACTTTATTTTTACTCGGATCGATGAAATGATTTCGTGAATTGGACTACGCATACATGTGATACTTATGCTTTTAATTTATAAGGTAATTTTATGTTTTTATATTCTTGCTACCACATGAATATATGAATTCGTGATAAGAATATATGAATTCGCCTTGGAAGATAGAAAGCGAGTAAGAATAAGTGCTGAACAAAGGAATTTGTCTTCTTTCAACTTAAATAAATGTATTTTGCAAACAAAAGTGCGTACGTTACTTAATGCCTTGGTAATGGCGAATTTGTAAGGATCTATTGATTGCATTATAAACATTTTCATTTATTTGTTAAACATACAATTACTTCCATTACAACCCTATGGATGCTAGAATTCATAGAAGGTGGTGTTACCGGAAAATTAATAAATAAATTATATGTATATTAGAAAATTAATAAGATGAATTGAAATCATTATTTGATTTCTAACCAAACCTATGTATGTATCTCAATCGCCAAATGGTTTGCCGAACCGTAAGCATATGTTTACACATCCAATTTCGTGAGTAGGTACCTGGTACTCACACCTTTTTTAGAAGTTTCACTTCTATCATGTGTACGGTGTTACACACGCATTTTTTTTTAATTACATCTCTATATTATTAAACGTGCGATATCAGTTTTTCCTTACTACCAAGCATTAGTATTATTTAGTGGAAACATGGCTTTTTTCCACTATTTGCAAGATTTTGTGGAAATAGTCTTTAAGCCATTAATATTAATTTTGTGGAAATTTTGTCAGCTCCAATATCACTAGGCTTGGAGTGGAAAGCATTGCGCACTACCACTAGAAATAGTAGTGGTAATGAGAACACTGAATTTTTCCACTCATAAAAAAAAACAGCTCCACTATCGCTATAGTAGTGGTAGTTAAAAGCATAGTGCACTCAAAGATTAGTGCACTACGCCCATGTCTGGCGTACAGCAGTGTTGGTATTTAACTAGGCGTAAGTACGCTCAGAAAAGAGAAAGAAGGAGAACTTTGTTACAATTTTCCGTATGCGTGCATGCATTTCATAAAAAAACAACAAATACAACAACAAAATTCGTGAACATTTATTAAAAAAATAATAACTTTTCATCACTTAACATGTTCGACACTTTCCTTTTATATAGAAGCATATCATGTCCCCGCGGCCACCTCTGTGCGCGACCTCTACGGATTTGGATGAAAGTTGAAGAGTTTGAAGGTCTATCTATCTATTTACACGGGAATTAAATTTTAAGAAAACGTCATACATACCTTTCTTTAAAGTGTTGTATCTTGGAAAATTTTTGGCGAAACTTTATGAAAAGTGTATTTCTTCCGTCTTATTATGGGCTTCAATTATACATTTTTACATTAATGTGAAACGTATAAAAAACAAAAAAAAAGTAAAAATTTTTCTTTTTGATTTTTTTTTGGGTATAAAATTTTTAATAATTTTTACTTTTACATAATAACATTTGCTATAATGTCAGCTTTGAGTACCCAAATGGGCGTAGCGGGCTACTTAGGCGTATGGAATCTAGATCGTATAACGCTCGAGCAATATGATAAATAGACATTGGAATTTTATGAAATTGTACATTTTCGAAAGAAGAAAGGTGTGTAAAAAACAAAAACAATAAGTACAAATCATATTAACTTTACTAAAATCCCTTCAAGGAAATGGCAGAATTGAACTTTGTTGCAAGTTCACATGGGAAATCTGCTTGCGACAGGATTGGAGGAAATTTTAAGAGACTAGCAGCTAGAGCAAGCCTTCAGCTCCCGACGTCACAATAAATTCTTACACCCGAGGCCCTCTACCAATGGGGCAAGAATAATTTAGAGAAAACCAAGGTGCTGTACA
The DNA here is from genome assembly GCF_013731165.1 of Rhagoletis pomonella. Lineage (NCBI taxonomy): Eukaryota > Metazoa > Arthropoda > Insecta > Diptera > Tephritidae > Rhagoletis > Rhagoletis pomonella. The sequence continues at coordinate 52,193 of NW_023458652.1, read as the reverse complement.
CGTCCAACAGTGACTACAATGAAGTTAAAGTATTCAAGATAGATTCGCAAACACACAATATATTCCAGGAATGCATAAATTTCATGCCTTTATACCCGAAACATCAACAACACTCATTGCAAAAGAATATTCGACCTCCAATGATATCTTCAAGTTTAGTCCTTTTATTAAAATAAGAAAAAGAAAAGGTGTAAAAAAAATAAACCTAATGAATAATAAAATTATAGTTTAAAAAAACCAACAACACGCTTTTATTACAATAAGGACTAAGTAAAAAGAAAACAAGTAAGAGCAGCGCTGTCTTCGGCTATGCCGAAGGCTTCATACCTTTCATGAACATCTGCAAATTTTACTTTGACAGATTACTGCTTTTGAATACATCTGCATACATCGATAGAGGAGTTACATACTTATATAAAAAATCGCATCTAAACAATCAGAGGTATGGAAGATATACTTTATATGACACCAATCTAAGTGATTTTCACCGCTATGTGATCGGTATGTAAACCGGTAACACAATTTATTGGGTTTAGTTTCGTACATAAAGGAGATATATGGCAAAAACTGGTATCTTAACAATCAGTGCTATAGGAGATAAAGCTTATACAGCATAGATTTTAACGATTTTCTCAGTAGACTTTGTATTATTATTTATAAAATATCTTACGAAATTTATCGGTTTTAGCTGTTCAAATAAAGGAGTTTTACAGTAAAATCCCATATCTGAACAATCAGGTGTATGGAAGATATATGTTGTAGTCATCCGATCCTTGTTAATTTCACTGTAAGTATTCTGTTAATAATGAGTGAAAATGGTGCGAAATTTCATGTTCCTAGCTGCATAAATGGAGGAGTTATGATAAAAGACCTCATATCTGAACAATCAGTTGTATGGGGGCTGCAGGTTATAGTGACCCGATCTTTGTTATTTTCGCTGTAAGTCTTCTGTTGATAATGGGTGAAAACAGCGCGAAATTTCATGTTCCTAGCTACATAAATTGAGGAGTTATAACGAAAAATCTCATATCTGAACAATCAGTTGTATGGGAGCTATAGGTTATAGTTACCCGATCTTTTTAATTTTCACTTTACGTTTTCTGTTGATAATTATTGAAAACAGTGCGGAATTTCATGTTCCTAGCTATATAAATGGAGGAGTTATAACGCAAAATTTTATATCTGAACAATCAGTTATATGGGAGCTATAGGTTATAGTGACCCGATCTTTGTAATTTTCACTGTAAGTATTCTATTGATAATGGGTGCAAGTAGTGCAAAATTTCATGTTCGTAGCTGCATAAATGGAGAAGTTATAATGAAAAATCTCATATCTGAACAATCAGTTGTATGGGAGCTATATGTTATAGTGGTCCGATTCTTCCGGTTCCGACAAATGATTAATACATTATAAAAATACACCCACCTACCAAATTTGATCCGGATATCTCTAAAACTGAGAGACTAGATTGCATACAAACACACAGACAGACGGACAGACGGACATGGCTAAATCAACTCAGCTCGACGTTCTGATCATATAAGTATACATTTTCGTGGGTCTATCTCTTTTTGTTCTGGTACTTGCAAACATCGGACCAAAGTTATAATACCATTTCATGCTCATGAAAGGTATAAAAATATATTTATTGATTTAAAGATTCTTTTAAGAAGGATATGAAGTTCCCTAACTTGATGTTATTTAACCTTTTAAACTAGCTTAATATAAGATTAAAGTAATTGGCACGTAGTCATAGTCGAAATAAAGTCTACTGTAAAGTTAGTTGCAGTTATTTTTTACAGACATCCCATTGGAAACATGCAACACCTTCTTTTACTATAAATTATTCTTACTCCATTGGCAGAGGGCTTCGGGTGTACGAATTTGTTGTAACATCAGGAGTTGAAGACTTGCTCTAGCTGCTACTCTCTCAAAATTTCCTCCAATCCCGTCGCAAGCAGATTTCCCATGTGAACTTGCAACAAAGTTCAATTCTGCCATTTCCTAGAAGGGATTTTAGTAAAGTTAATCAGGCAGATGTACGGAAACTCCCTGGCAGTTTTCTCTCTTTTCCTTTTCCTCCTATCATGAATAAAAACTCCCTGAGGATTTTTTATATTAATTGGCGGAGTTGAGCTGCCAAAAAGTGTCAAACAGCTCTTGCGAAGTTTGAATTTTCTGCTTCTAAATTTTCGGGGAAAATGCTACTTCCTGGGAGTTAATTATTGGTAGATTTCTTTCTCGGGAGAAACAAATTCCCGGAGAACAAACTCCCTGGGAGTATTCAGAATTGGGCTGAATATGATTTGTTAATGCTGTTTTTGCTTTTTACACACCTTTCCTCTTTCAAATATACAATTTCATAAAATTCCAATGTCTATTTATCATATTGCTCGAGCGTTATACGATCTAGAGTCCATACGCCTAAGTAGCCCATTACGCCCATTTGGGTACTTAAAGCTGGCATTATAGACAATGTTCTTATGTAAAAATAGATATTTTTTAAAATGCTATAATCAAAAAAAAAATATCAAAAAGAAAAATGTTTACTAATTTTTTTTTTTGTTTTTTTATACGTTGCACATAAATGTAAAAAATGTACAATTAAAGCCCACGGAAGATATACATTTTTTTCATTAAGTTTCGCTAAAATATTTCCAAGATATAGCACTTTAAGGAAAGGTATGTATGACGTTTTCTTAAAATTTAAGTCCCGTGTAAATTGTACGTCATATCGGCAAAATATGCTGCACGTATATGGGCAAATCTAAATAATAGGTACACTTTCAAAAAAAAATTTTAATTTTTAAATTTGTGAACACACCTATGTTTTATATATCGTTTTATTCGTAATCTCTTAATAAATCGATTAATATAAGTGTAATTCATTTTCATCAAGTGCTTCAAAAGTTAGACGAGGAATAAGCATGAAATAGAAAACAAAAGAATAAGCTGGGTTGAAATTACTCTGTTCAAGTTGTAAACTTTGAGGAAAGATTTTGAAAGTTGAGCTCACTTATTTGGGATGTTCTTAATTCAATGGCATGCCCTGTTTTACCAGATTGGCTCCGATTTCGAGATAACGGTACTTGAAAATTTGATTAAATTTTAACTATTTTTTAAATAACTCCCTCAGTTTTGAAGTTATTTTACTAAAATTTTGCACATAACAGTTTTTTAATATTACCTTAATTATTCTTTAAAATTATCGAAATAGGTTAACATTAACATATAGCTCCAATACAACTGATTACTCAGATATGTGTTTTTGCGCAATAACTCTAACTTCATATCTGAGTAATAAATTGTATGCGTGCACTTTGTTAAATTGAACTTATACTAAATTTTAACCTGTTTAATTGAAGGAGTTATAACGCAAAACAACGTCTCTGATCTATCAGTTGTATGGAAGCTATATGTTTTAGTGAACCGATTTCGATGATTTTATGGAATAGTTAAGGTAATATTGAAAAACGGTTATGTGCAAAATTTTAGTAAAATATCTTCAAAACCTTGGGACTTTTTTTTATAAAATAGTTAAAATTTAAGCAAAGTTTCAAGTACCGCCATTTCGAAAAGTGGAGCCAGTAGGGTAAAACTTAGGACGCCATTGAATTCAGAAGTCTCCAATTAAGTTATAGCAACTATCAGAGCATTTGTCGAAAAAAAGTTGCGTTGATACCACTCTCGAAATATTCTGACTAAAAGAAGGAGCATCATTAAAAGTAGTAAATCAGGGTTTTTACACACTTCTAGAGACAAATTTTTTGAAGCATTTTACAGGTATATTTAATTTTATAAGGACTATCAGTTATAGAAAGATTTAGATCGTTTCGACGTATTTTCCAAATGTGCCTTTAATTAAAGTGTTTTTGGAATAAAAATTACGCTCAAGATCGCAGAATATTTTATCTTTAAAAGTTGGTTTATTCTGAAAGCACAGCTCTTGCTAAGGTATCAAATTATTCGTAATTGTTTGTAGTATACAATACATACTTAAAAAGTTTTTAAACTTAAATGCTTCAAAAACTATACGCGATAAACCGAAAAGTTTGAAAATTGTGAAATGTGGAATTACAGACTTGCCACTTCGTTATTTTTTAATGCACACTTTTCTTACCTATTACATATGAAGTGTACACATAAGTACTAATTGCACATAAAATTTCAAATCGGTATATGGTGTGCTTCAAAAGTTATGACATAATTAATTTTTCACCTCTTAGAAATTACATAAAAAATTCACTTGTTGTGTTATAATTCAAAAGTTATGCAGCAAATTGATCCAAATTTTTTTTGAGGCTTCAAGTATACGTCAATGAACTATATCCAAAAGCAACCAGCTTAATATAGTTTCCAACAGTGAAAATAAAGCTAAACAACACCAAGGTTACCTGTTTTTTAGATTTGCCCATATAATAACGTTCTTAAATAAAACAAACGCCTTCTTTAGTGTCTGAATAAGAACTCAACTCATTTTATTCGTTTTAATCCTTCTAAACCTAATTCATATGAAGCTTACTTCTAATTTCTCTTAACAAAAGCTGATGTTTCTCTTACTCTAATTTCTCTTATAATTAATTCCTACAATTAAATAACTAAATATGTATGTAGTTATATGGTAAGTATATATGTAGTATGTTTGGGGAAATTATGTATGTAAGTAAATAGGAATTCATTGAAGCTTACGCAACTCCTCCCCTGCTAGAATAAGCGGTCCCTGCTAATTCATATGTATGTAAATAATATTTTTTTATTTATAAATATACATATGTATGTAAGTATGTAAATATTTTTCTTTGAATTCATGTTTTCCTTTTTACGTGTGATTTATATATTTTCTTAAATTTATTATCAGTAGATATTAAATAGATCCCATCTTGTTTGTAATTTGTAATTTTCTTATATTTAGGCTGTGATTTACTGACTCTATTATTATTTACAATGTTGTTAGCAAAACTATCGGTCTCAACCCTATTGGTTTTCTGGTTTAACATATTTATTCGTTTAGCGTTTTTTTTTGTGAATTATTTGTGAAAGTTTAGAAACTTCTTCTCGTGAAATTATATTATTCAAAGAATCAATCGGTCGATTCTTAGTAGTAGTGTGTATCGTATTATTAATACTATTGCTTCATACACATTCTCATGAATGTCATCTTTATTATTCGGGTCTGCATTAAAAAGTCGAATATGCTCGTTGAGAGTACCACGTAACCTCTCTACATCCGCATTACCGGTTTTTAAATACGCTGTAGTTGTGTGAAAGTTTACCTCTTGTCCTTTCAAAAATTCCCTAATTACCGCAGTGTCTAGTTCGTTGTCGAATATTAGTAAATTTGGCTTGCCTAAATATTACATCCTTTGCTTAAATGCTTTCAGTATTGAGACCCAAGCAGCGTTGCCAGGTTGACGTTTTTAACGTCATTTGGACGTTTTTTGTACCCTATTGACGTTTGGACGTTTTTTGTGTAAAAAATTACGTTTCTTAACTTCCCAGTAATTTTTCTTTGTTACTAAATCTTATAAGTAGAACTGATTTTGAATTATTTTCTTAATAAACCTTTACAATCTTTGTGTTTTGCTGCAGCTGCTTCCTCCAAAGGTTTTTTTTGGATTCTAGGACTAAGGATCCCTTGTTCAAAGGCTGGTTGTGTAAACACTTGAGGTTACGAGGCTTGCTGTAATGATGCAATTGCACATTAAAAGCCAAATCAGGTAGAGCCGATCTATTGCAGCAGGCACGCTCGCAAAAGCATCAAAAAAGCTGTGCAGCATAAAACGCCAGAAAAAAGTAGACGACTTTTTTAAGACTTCATTGAAAATATTCTGATCGCAAAAAAGACTGAAATATTAGGTCCATTCAATAACTTTTCCAGTAAGTACTTGCAGCGGGAGCGTAAAAGAAAAATAGAGAGTAAAATTGAGGGCAAGAGAAAATTTTCAGAAAATGTTATTGAATGCAAAACTAGTAAAAACTTGCAACTTAAGCCATTTTGACACTTTCTGACGATAAGTTTTGGCCCGCAATTTTCTTTTTAATTGGGAATAGTTCATAAGTCATAAAAGTAAAAATATATACAATAGATTTAAATTTTTTATCCATATTTTCATTTCACTAATTATGTTTCATCAAATCATCCTCTTAAACAGTTTGTTTACATTTGAGTTTGAAACATAACCTTACTTTTGGACTCCTGCAAATTCCTGCTAGTAAAATTTTTACTTGCAAGAATTTGCAGCTCTCTCGGATTGTTACGCTTTCAAATTCGCTCACTCTTGCAAATATTTTGGGCAATTGAATACATTTTCAGTAAAAACTTGCAAGTACTAGTAACAATTCGTAACAATTTTTTGATATTGAATGGACCTATTGCTATGCTCCTTCTTAGCAGAACGTAATTTAGCATTTTCGACAACCGAGGCCCTAACCAAATTTCAGCAAGAAAAAAAATTATTAAAAAACAATGCGATTATTTAGCCCCTTCAAACTTACACATTATTTCCCTGAAATTTAATGGGCTAAAAAATCTGAATAGAAAGTTTAAAATCTAGCTGAAAATTTGCAGATTGTTTATAATTTTTGCACATTTTTTGTGGATTTATATTTTGTTTCATAATGAGCTTGGCTTTTATGGAAAAATAATAAACATTGTCGGCCGCTGTGGTGTAGTGGTAAGCAGTGCGCGCTTCCACTCCACAGCACCTGGGTTCAAGCCCTGATCAAAGCAACATCGCAAAAAAAATATAGAAATAAATAATATAAAAAAACTTTTTAATATACAACGCTTTTATAAATGGACTAAAAAGTAGAAAATAATATTTCTCAGTCCCATAGAATTTGTTTTGATAACTTTTGATTTTGAAATTTTAGCAAAAGTCATTATAAACAATCTATGAAATTGAAAATGAAAAACGTGGAGCGCATGCAATACAAAGCATTCGATTTAATTGACAATAGTCAAACTACATAACGTAGACCTAAAATTTCTACAGCGAAAGTAGAACTTTGAAATCGATTTTAAGCGGTCGTTATTCATATACCCACATACATACATACATATATTACTTTTCATATCAATTCAAGTGTATTACATGAGCCCCACGTATTTAAAGAAATGGCGTGTCGTCTATTTCCGCTGTAGCAAACGTAGTACATAGGGCGACATCTAGATGTCATCTACCTCGCCCTATTCACTACAGATGTCGCCCTATGCACTATGCGGAACTTTTCAAAGCAAAGGTTTTATGGTGTCGGACACACAACATTGAAAGTTTCTGGATCCACAACATTGAAAGTTTCTGGACACACAACATTGCAAGTTGATAAAAGCGTTGTAAAAAAGGTTTTTTCTTAACAGCGGTCGTCCCTCGGCAGGCAATGGCAAACCTCCGAGTGTTTTTCTGCCATGAAAACAGCTTCTCATAAAAATACAATCGCCGTTCGGAGTCGGCGTAAAACTGTAGCTCCCTCCGCTTTGTGTGACAACATCAAGGCGCACTCCACAAATCGGAGGAGAAACTCGGCCAAACACTAACATATGTGTAAGCGCCAATCTATTATTATTATTAATAAACATTAAATAAACGAAAGAAAAACAGCCAAAATCGATCAAAATGTTGATGACTTAATCAGCTGATCACAAGTGTATGTATAAAATGATTTTTATATTAAAGATCTCAAACCAGTTTACAATGAATTTTAAATGTGCTCTGTCGAAATGATATTTTGATATACCGTACGTACATATGGAGCCCTAACCGCCAAAATAGCTTAAGCGAAATTTTTTTCAAAATTTTCTTTTTGATGCAGAAATGTATCTAGAAGCTCTAGGAATATTTTTGCATCAAAAAGAAAATTTTGAAAAAAATGTCGCTTACGTTATTTTGGCGGTTAGGGCTCGATATGTACCTTTGTATACAATAAAAGTATAAATAAGAACACTTTTTTGTACATTCATTTGAAAAAGACGTTTTTGGTTAGGAAATGACATTTTTTCAGACCAATGGGGACGCTTCCTCATGCTCAAGACCTGGCAACACTGGACCCAAGTCCTGTCTTCCAAGTAGTAAGCGGTTGTATATTTAGTAAGCTTATCTATGCTCGTCAGATACATAATGCCACGCTGTGGGTACCATATATCTAAATGAACGATATCATTGTGCTGGGGTAGGCGTAATGTTTAAACTGTGCTTTGTTGGAGATCTATCGAATTTTGCAAGTTTACACATTTCACAGCTATATATGTATTTCTGGATTTCATTCTTCAGTTTTGGGTAGAAATAACTTTTCCTTAATTCCTCATAAACTTTATTTATTCCTCTGTGACTATTTTTAAAATGAGTTTTTTCTATTAACTGTAGAAGCTTTTCCCTATCGATTAAATCCTCTATAAATAAGTTTGCTTTTAATACTCTTGAACTTATATTTTTTGCAAAATATTTAATATATAAGGATTGGAATTCTATATATAATTTAATATTTGAACAGAAAACTACTGCGATCCCTTTTTCAGGTAGTTTCTATCTCATAAAATTCAGAAGGGTATCATTATTTGTTACCTTTAAAATGTGTCGAATTTTGTTTTTGAAAACTATTTTTGTTTTACAAGAATTGGCATTTGAACTTTCGATAAATATTTGATTTTTAAATAAATTAATAGGCTGCTCTGTTATTTTAATGTAGTCAGTCTCATCGCTATCTGCGCTATGAACTGTGTTAACGTCTTCATCAAATAATTCATGAAAATTTATTTCTACTTCGTTATTTGATTCTTCGTAGGTTAGCTTACTTAGACCATCGGCAATTACCTTTTCTTTTCCCTTTATGTAGCTAATGTCGAAATCGAACTCGTTTAACTTTATTTTCCATCGCTGGATTTTAGCATTTGGTTCTTTTATGTTATTAAGCCAAACTAAGGGACGGTGGTCTGTGTAGATAATAAACATGCGCCCGGAAATATACGGGCGGAAGTATTTCGTCGCCCACACGATTGCCAGTATTTCCTTCTCAATTGTACTGTAGTTTTTTTCATGGCCGTTTAGCGTACGGCTGGCAAAAGAAACTACTTTATTACTCTGCATTAGGGCTGCACCTAATGCCAAATTGCTCGCATCGGTAACAAGCGTAAATGTTTTGTTATACCCGAGCGCACTTGTGCACAAGGGTATATTAATTTTGTTCACATAACGGTTGTTTGTAACAGCCAAAACGAATCGAGATAGATATAGACAAATGTATACATAAATGATCAAAATGAAAAGAGAAATCGATTAAGCCATGTCTGTCTATCCGTCTGTCCGTCCGTCCGTCCGTGTACACGATAACTCGAGCGAAAATTGAGATATCTCAACGAAATTTTGTATGTAGGTTTCCATTTATCCAAGGTAGGTTGGTATTGAAAATGGGCGAAATCGGACTGTAATCACGCCCACTTCCCATATAACGGTAATTTTCAGAAATACGAAAACTGCGATATTTTAGTAACTACTGCAGATTATTCACTCAAAATTGATATTTACAATAAGTTTTAGACGAAAAATAAGAATATTATAAATTTTCGAAAAAGTGGGCGTGTATATCTTGGTAACCGCTGCACTAATTTCTTCCAAGCTGGGCACAGCTATTGGCCTTCGCACAACACACCAAACGGCCGAAAATTTTTAAAATCGGACAATAACCACGCCCACATCCCATACAACGGTAATTTAGAGAAATACAAAATCTTCGATAAATCAGTAAATATTAAAGCTAATTTATTCAAAATTGATGCTCGCAACAATTCTTTACCAAGAAATACGTTTATGATAAAAATTTGGAAAATGGGCGTGGCACCGCCCACTTATGATCATATATATATATCTCGGTAACCGATCTACCAATTTGTACCAAAATCGGTGTGGTTATTGTGCTTGCCACATAAAAGCAAAACGTTGAAAATTATTGAAAGCGGACTAAAATTGAGGACTCTAATTTACTCAAAATTGATACGCCCCGGCTTACCATGTAGCAGTAGCTTTCGGTAAGGTGAAAAACATATATTTAATACGTGCGCCGGGTTTTTAAATGTTCGGCTCCGCCCAAAACTTAGACTTTCTTACTTGTTAAAATTAGGATGGGTAAGTAAAGGATCATTATACCCGAGCGCACTTGTGCACAAGGGTGTATTAATTTTGTTCACATAACGGTTGTTTGTAACAGCCAAAACGAATCGAGATAGATATAGACAAATGTATACATAAATGCTCAGAATGAATAGAGAAATCGATTAAGCCATGTCTGTCTGTCCGTCTGTCCGTCCGTCCGTGTACACGATAGCTCGAGCAAAAATTGAGATATCTCAACGAAATTTGGTATGTAGGTTTCCGTTAATCCAAGGTAGGTTGGTATTGAAAATGGGCGAAATGGGACTGTAACCACGCCCACTTCCCATATAACGGTAATTTTCGGAAATACGAAAACTGCGATATTTTAGTAACTACTAAAGATAATTCACTCAAAATTGATATTTACAACAACTTTTAGACGAAAAATAAGAATGTTATAAATTTCATCCAAACTTATCACAGTTGTTGGCCTTGGTACAGAATACCAAATAGCCGAAAATTTTTAAAATCGGACAATAACCACGCCCACAGTCCACAGGGTAATTTAGAGAAATACGAAACCTTCGATAAATCAGTAAATATTAAAGCTAATTTATTCAAAATTGACGCTTGCAACAATTTTTACCAAGAAATACGTTTATGGTAAAATTTTGGAAAATGGGCGTGGCACCGCCCACTTATGATTACATATATGTATCTCGGTAACCGTTCTACCAATTTGTACCAAACTCGGTATTTTTATTGTGCTTGCCACATAAAAGCAAAACGTTAAAATTATTGAAATCGGACTAAAATTACGGCCGCTTTTCATATAACGGTAAATTTCAGAAATGCTTGAAACTGCAATATTTCAAAATTTAAGGACGCTAATTTTTCTCAAAACAGATACACCCCGGCTTACCATCTAGCGGTAGGTTTCGGAAAGCTGAAAAAACATATATTTAATACTTGCGCCGGGTATTTAATGTTCGGCTCCACCCGAACTTAGACTTTCTTACTTGTTTTTCAGTAAGATTTTAAATTTTTCAAAGTCGGCTTTATAGTCTCCATCGTTGATATTAATTTTTGCCCCTTTTTTAAATATTTGATAAGATGATGAGTTACCTTCGAATAATCTTTAATAAAGCGCCTATAGTAACCAGTTATTGCCAAAAATGATTTTGTTTCTTTTTGTGTTTTAGGTAGGACTATTTTGTCGATTGCTTTTAGTTTCTCGGGGTTTGGTTTAATGCCCTCAGGAGTGACAACATGGCCTAAAAATTCAGTTTCCTTCGCTAAAAATGTGCATTTGTCAACCTGCAGTTTCAAATTTGCCTCGCTCAAACGTTTAAGTACCTTGTCGATCGCTTCTAAGTGTTCTTCTATGCTTATAAAAACTAGAACGTCGTCCAAGTAAACTAAACAGATTGAACCAACATTTTATTTTAATACATTGTTAATCAGCCGTTGGAAAGTAGCTGGCGCATTACGAAGGCCAAATGGCATACGTAAAAATTCATAATGGCCAGTGGCGGTTGAAAACGCGGTTTTCGGAATGTCATCGGGATGGAGTTCAATTTGATGAAATCCCTTAGCCAAATCCAGAGTGGAGAAATATTGACATTCACCTAGTTTGTCGAAAATATCATATATGTTTGGCATGGGAAATCTGTCCTCAACAGTAACATCATTCAATTTCCGGTAGTCAATTACTATGCGCCACTTTTGTTTATTGGACGAATCTAGTTTTTTTGGAACTATCCATATCGGACTATTGTATGGACTATTAGAATGTTTGATTATATTTTGTTTAAGCATATCTTCAATCTGACTATTAACTTCTTTTTTATGCACCTCCGGATATCTATATAATTTTGAGTATATTGGCATAGGTTAGGTTAGAATGGTGGCGGAAAACTATTACGCCCAAGTAGCAGCTAAATGCCATTTTGATACCATATACCTCGAATGAGTATGTTAGATCCAGCCGGCGTGGTTGATGAAGTTGAGTATGTTGCGGAGACTTACATAAGATAGCTCTCGTAACGATGTGAACTCATATTCTCCTAGCATGGTATTTATGCTCCTCATTAGAGCTGGACATTTGCAAAGCAGGTGTTCTACTGTTTCCTGCCCGTTCTCATCTCTGCAGCTTCTACAGAAGTCGTTGTAGGCGATTCCCAGCCTTCTCGCGTGGGTACCAATCGGCCAATGCCCAGTAAGAGTCGCAACAAGCCTAGCAACGTCAGATCTGGGTTTCCTTAGTAGGTTGTGTGTTCTCTCAGGGCTGTACGCAGGCCACAATAGTTTGGATAAACGGCAGCCTGCCACGGTGCGCCATCTTTGATCCGATTTCTGGAGATTGTGGAGAAATATGTCTTTATATTAGGTTCCAATTGGGGGTGATATCCGGTCCTCGATCGACACCAATGTGGAACCCTCTCTGACTAACTCGTCTGCAGCCTCATTTCCGGGAATGTTGCTATGGCCAGGGACCCAAACTAAATCTAAATCGAGTTGACGACTTACTGTATTTAACAGTGTCCTGCACTCCTTGATTAGTTTCGACCTTGTTGTAAAAGACGCAAAGGCCTTAATGGCCGCCTGGCTATCTGAGAAAATGGCTACTCGCTCGCCGTAACGCAATCCACTACGTTCTAAGAGACGGCAGCCTTCGGCTATAGCGAATACTTCTGCTTGGAAGACACTCGCGAAATCGGGCAGATGAATTGATCTTTTTACTCTCAGTGACTCAGAGTAAATACCTGCTCCAACTCCGCGTTCCATTTTGGAGCCATCGGTGTACATATGATGTGTCCAGGTAGAGATATCAAGCTCCCCGTCCCAGTCGGCTCTCGACGGAAGAATGGCCCCGAAAGGCCTGCGAAACTCTACCTCAGGTCGAATGTAATCGGTTGCCAGCCTCAACTTAGGTGGAAAACGGGAAATTATACTGCTATGCCCGATCGTTCTTTCTTTCCATATACGTAGTTCTCTAAGTCTTATAGCCGATAGTGATGCGGTGTGCCGTATGTGAAGGTCTATAGGAAATAGGTTTGTAATATTGGCATATAATGCTTTGTAACTATTTGTTAGTAAATGTTAGGTTATCATTTTTCTCGTAAAATACATGTTTATATTTTATAATAACTTTAAGTAATTTTTATTTTTCATACTCTTCAAGATGATTTGTTCGAATGTGGGGACATAACATTAGATTTTTCAACTTCGCAATTAAAAAATAACTATCTTTATAGATTTCGTCCTTATAAGTCTCTTATTCCTTAAACAAAAATAATGTCGTTAAAGCACTACTAGTAATAAGTTGCCTATTAGGAAAATCGATGATGCAATTTAAATCTTTCAAGATGTTATTTCCTATAAGTCCATCAAAATTTTCGTTGAATGCGTATTCTAAAAATTCACAATGGTAATTATATAAATTTAATTCTATAAATATTGGAAATTTACAAAGCTTTGTTATTGATATTATTTTATTTAATGCCTTTGCTATTGCATTTACATTTTGCTTCGATGTGGGGTGACAAATATTAGGGTAAGTTATACTAAATTCAGCCCCGGTATCAATTATAAATTTTAGCTTTTTAATAGGATATTATCAATAATAATTATGTAAAGAAGTCCTGCTCGTGTCCCACAGGAAAATTTACATTAGAATTTCCTATTTCCATTGATTCATCTCGTTGTTGGGTACTATCGAAATTTTGTGGATTCGTTTGTCTAGGTTGACTAGAATTGGTACAGAGATTAGATTGAGGAGTACTTCTATTTGTATTTTGTGAGTAAGTTGATCGCCTTGTCTGATTTGAAAAACTTGAATTTCTTAGGTTACTATTGGCTCTATTAGAACTTGTATTAGAAACATGTTGGTTTTCATAGGGCGAATGTTGATGACTTTCAAAATCGTTGTTTGGCCTGTTGCCACTGTTACTAAATGTTTTTTCTTGAAAGACGCTATTCGAATTATTGCAATTATTACCAAAATTAGTTCTTGTATTTGTGTATTGGTTCACGTAATCTGTTTTAGAGGGTCCATAGTGTGTATAGTCTTGATGTTTAGCTTCCAATATTATTTTAAAAGCGTCTTCTAAGGTCTTAGGATCCCTAATATCATAGTCCGCGTTGGTTCGGGAAGATGGTCCCTGAAAGCTTTAAGCGAAATTCTGTTTACTTCTTCCGTAGTATAAGTATTTTCTCCATGGGTTAAATTTCTGTTGTGAATTTTATTAGCAAGTTTGTTTATTTTAAAATAATAATTTCCTATAGTCCCCTGCAATTTACATGTGTTTAAATCATCCATTAACTCGTTACTAGTGTACTTTTCGCCAAAGTTTTTCGTCAGTATGTCTTTTAAAACAGCCCATGTTGTTTCATTAGTGTATCTGTGAATTGCTTCCCTAGTTTTGACAACACATTTGTTTCTTATATAACCAAAAAGAATATTTGTGTTACTGTTGTTAAACTCAAAAATGGATGGCAGAATGTTTTCAACTTGATTTATAAAATCTGGTAACTGGTTTGGATCGTTACCATCAAAACACTCAATATTTTGAATGCAGGATAAAACTAAGTTAAATCTACTTATCTCTAATGCTTCCATAGTAAAGTGTTCAATTTTTTATTTAAATATGGAGAGAAAAAGAATAAAAAATGTATGTGATAAAATCACAGTAGGCGAAATAAATTGGAGTAATTCAAAAATACTTATATGTACGTATGTATGCTGCGACGATATCTAGTGTTATTGCTACAATGTTCAATACTGCACTCATTGAATAAATGTGTTTGTTGCAATCCAATCGCCTGCACAAAATTATTTTGTTGTTATCACTTAAAGAAGAGAATTGTTTAAACGTATGTATGTTATTATGTTTTTATTGTTGCTCCCGCTAATATGCGAGTGAGCTATTAAAATTACATCGAGTCTACTCTTCGCTTTGTTTTGTTGCAGTTAATATTTTAAGAGTCTATTTATTGTTGTTGATTTTTGTTAAAAAGGTATTTTTTTATTTTGCTGCTCTCCATGAATATTTGTTAGAATTTCACAGAGTTTGCTCTCAGCCTTGCAGTTGGTGGTAAACTCCAATCGATTGCACAAAATGTTTTTGTTTTTTCTGTTCTTAGTTCTTAGGATTTTTTGTTGTTGTTGTTATTGCGTGTACTCCCATTCACCTTCATGAATGACGTAGGAACTGATTTTCGCACAGTTTTCTATATTTGCACTTCTTACGTGCATGCATACAATGACCTTGTTAGAGGTTATAATCGTCCCTTTTGACCTTTGTGGAGGTCTCAGTCAAAATATTTAGTAGAAACACGTGTGTTTTTCTTGTGTATTCAAATAAGCAGGTCTTAAAGTTTCACGTTTCAAATTCTTTTTTTTCTATTTAATTGTTACTTTTTAATTATGTGGTTTTATATGTTCTTTCTCTGACTTTGGAAGAGCTCGACATCACCGCATTAAATCACAAAGTTCTTGAGTTCACAGCTTTTTTATTTAGCTAAGCTAAACTCTGCTAAATTCACTCGTTTAACTATATTTAAACTTTTCAATAACAAGTATTTAACTCTTTTTAAACCCTGTTTTCTTTTTTTTATCCTCGTCGCCAATAACGTTCTTAAATAAAACAAACGCCTTCTTTAGTGTCTGAATAAGAACTCAACTCATTTTATTCGTTTTAATCATTCTAAACCTAATTCATATGAATTTTTAAGAAACATTTTGAGTATGCAGTTTTGTAGCCCAATTTCAAGTACCATTGATTTTTGGGAATTTTTCTCGTCGAAGGTGTTGCTCATTTTCTACATATAACCAAAAAATCGTCGAAAATGTTTTGTGTGGAATAAAATGGCTAACATGGTCACCAAAAAAAAAAAAGTAAGTGCGCCTGGGCCACACTAGAGAAGTGAAATTTACGTTACATACATTTCTATCTTGTCTCATAAGTGATGAGTTATGAGTCATAACCAATGTACATACAACATCCTCTTTTTCTTAAGGTTATATTTTTTGTCTT
The DNA here is from genome assembly GCF_013731165.1 of Rhagoletis pomonella. Taxonomy (NCBI): domain Eukaryota; kingdom Metazoa; phylum Arthropoda; class Insecta; order Diptera; family Tephritidae; genus Rhagoletis; species Rhagoletis pomonella. The sequence continues at coordinate 36,069 of NW_023458652.1, read as the reverse complement.
TTTTCTATCTAGATACCTACCTCAACTCCTGTTCGTTCTAATTACATTTATGTTATTCTGTTTTCCTCTATCTTCATTTTCATCTTTATTCTCTATCGATAAAAAAATCGATAATCGAGATGACATCCAATAAAACCTCGATAACAAAACCGATAAAAATATCGATAACGAAATCGATGAAAAATTCGATAAAAATATCGATAGCAAAATCGATAATAATATTGGTAGCAAAATCCATTAGAAACTCGATAAAAATATCCATTAAAAATAGATAAAAATATCGATATCGATAACAAAATCGATAAATATCTATAACCAATTCGATAAATATTGAAAAGAAATCGATTAATATCGATAACAAACTCGATAAATATCGATATCAAATTAGATAAATAGCGATAACAAAATCGGTAACAAAATCGATAAATATCAATAACATAATCTATAATAAAATCGATAAACATCGATAACAAAATCGATAAAAAAAACCGATAAATATCGATAACAAAATCAATAAACATCGATAACAAAATCGTTTAATATCGATAACAAAATCGATAAATATCGATAACAAAATCGATAAAGATCGACAACAAAATCGATAAATATCGATAAAAAAATCGATAAGAATCGATAGCAAAATTGGTAAATATCGATAACAGAATCGATAAATATCGATAACAAAATCGATAAATATCGATAACAAAACCGATAAAAATATCTAAATTTCTAAAATCCCAAAATAGTTCCCGGATTGAGTCTCTGTGTCTAAGTGTTATTCTTTAACCTTTTATTAGCAAATTTTTGTTAAATTAATGCCATATGCATATACACAAGAAGCTCTTGTTTCAGCCCCAACCATTTCCGTTGTACCCTTCTCGTTGCATCATTTTCGTTGCGTACACACAAGAAGTACTTGTTTCAGGCCCAACCATTTCCGGTGCACCATTTCCGTGTCATCATTTCCGTTGCATACACATAAGAAGTACTTGTTTCATGCCCAACCATTTCCGTTGCACCATTTCCGTTGCATCACTTCCGTTGCATAATTTCCGTTGCACCATTTCCGTGTGCAATTTCCGATGAATTTGCCAGTTTACTCCCAACCAAGCAACCGCCGCTAAAGAAGTTTCACTTCAAAAATTACCTTAAACCTGCAGTAAAATTGAATGGGCTAGAAAACTGCTTACCCAAAATATTTCTTAAAAATCGAATTAAAAAGATCGAAATTTTTACGAAAGTGGGTTGATTTTTTAAAACGTTGCACAGAGATTCAAGCTTGGATTTATACGGTTTTTATTAAAGATTATACTATATTTTTTTTAACAAATTATGAAAATTAAAAAATATTAAGACAAATGGTCAAATCTTTTCATAATGTAAATGCCGTAATGTAATGACGAGGTCTATAAATTCATAGTATTTGCATACCCATTGTTGTAATTTTTAATTTAAGAGATTTGCATGCTTTCTTATTCTATAAATAATCTTGTACAAGCCTAAAAAAGGGATTATGATTGAAGATTAATTTTTTTTTTCTTTTTAATTCGTTTTCAAATTTTTCGTTTGAGGTAATATATTTAATATTTTTTTCCATCTCTGAGGGGAAGGGCGTTCGCCCCCATCGGCTCTTCCCTGTATCCACGACTGGCTAGAGAATGGGCAAGTTATTGAAACGAAGACCACCCTCTTACACCATTAATTATGGAATTTTTAACCGAGCCCAGTGTTGCTACGACCCCTCCCTCTTCTTCTATGTTGTGTAATGCCTAGCTGTACCGATTACCAGTAGCTCATTAAAACAAAATATGTATTAATTTTTTTACTATGGCAGTATATTTAAATTCAAAACATTAAAGCTG
>NW_023458652.1:30133-34107 GCF_013731165.1 Rhagoletis pomonella | reverse complement strand
AGACTTTCGTTTAGTTCACTGTTCGCTGCTTCACCCCTAACCGTTACCTATTAAAAAAATCGGTTGGCACAAAGTCCACTGGGCGAGGTATACCTGTATCTATTTGATTAAAATGGGAACCAACCACCTGGTTCTCTAACGCCCTAGTAAGGCTTCGCGTAACCGGTCTGTCCCTATCAAATAATCCTAATCCACCAGTAACTCTTTCGCAATTTTCTCCCTCCCCCATTCACTCACACTTCCACACCAGTGAGGAAACTTCTTGGGGCCAACGTAGGGTACGGATTCGCCAAACAGACTAATTCACGCGAAAAGATTGCCAAGAAAGTTTTACAGCACTATTTCTAGTATAAAATTCTAAACTTCAGACCCTTTATTTTTATTTCAATATGTTTAACGCAGGATTTTAAATTTAATCTAGATACTTATATATTATGTGTTTTTTTTCAAACTTTGAACCAAAACGAATGCTTAACTACGAAATCAAAATATGAAGGCTGACTCAATTCAAGGATGGAAATTCCGTTCAATATGCTTAAAACTAGGAATCGAGTTAAGAAAAATACGTCCCTGTGTATGTATACGTATATTCTAGCACTAAAAGTAAATCACTGCTTTATGTATTTAAAAGGTGGTGGTGAATTATATTGGCAATCTAACTTACACTATGGTGAATTATATTTGAAGAAAAATTATGGGAAGTTTAAACAAGGTTAATTTCGAAGACAAAAATTCAATTCAGTATGCTTAAAACTATAAAAAAAAATTAATGCAGAGATACGACTAATACATATGTATATATATTTTTAAGTACTGAAAGCAATTCAAGTAAATTCAAATTTAAAAGTTCAATAATCACTACTTAGGGCTTAAGTGCTTAAAAAGGTAATAATAAAATATATTAGCAAGAGGAAAATTTAAAGTTCAATAATATAATTCAACCCAAACGAAATTCAAATGTACGCGCCTAAACTAATCAGTTAAAAGGGTAAAAAAACACGAACCGCGATCTAGATTTATGTCGAATCCAGAACCTGAAGCAAATTAAAAACTAGATTTCAAACCTCAAGTATCTAAATTTCTAAGTTTTTCTCTTAAGATTTTTGTTTTTATTTTTTATTTTTTTAATTTTAATTATTTTATTTTTAATTTATTATTATTATTATTTTTTTTTTTAAGTTTGTATTTGATAATTTTATTGGTGTGGGTGTTTGGTGTTGCACCTCGGCGAGGTCATCATGGGTATGTAGGTCTGTCTATCACTGTCCATGGTCAAAGTCGGCTATCTTCCCCAAAATAAAGTGTTGGTGTGGCACGTCAACATTCGAAGCACTCGCTCCAAATGTGGATGCCACACTCTCCCCAAAACCCTGTGTAGACACGCTGCAAGCCTCACGTACGAGCAGTGCTGAGCACCACGTTCGGTAGCTTAAACAGTTGGCTGCACAAAATAAAACTCCCCAAAAACGTACTAATCTAGTCGATGGATACGGCTTCCACAAGCGTTCGACCTTATCAAAGGAACCCTAACGTCCAGATAGTTATACCCCCCCCCCCCCGTATTTCTCATTAAGACACTGATCGCTAAGGACGCATCCACGCGATGTTGCCTTAATGAACCTACTCCGTCCGAAAAGAAAAGTGATAGTATTAAGAGGTAAGATAGAAATATGGCATAGGATAAAAGATAGAAACTTGAGAAGATACAAAAAAAGTAAGTGCGCCTGGGCCACACTGGAGAAGTGAAATTTACGTTACATACATTTCTATCTTGTCTCATAAGTGATGAGTTATGTACATACAACATCCGCTTTTCCTTAAGGTTATATTTTTTGACTTTTTTCTATCTAGATACCTACCTCAACCCCTGTTCGTTCTAATTACATTTATGTTATTCTGTTTTCCTCTATCTTCATTTTCATCTTTATACTCTATCGATAATAAAATCGATAATCGAGATAACATCCAATAAAACCTCGATAACAAAACCGATAATAACAAAATCGATGAAAAATTTGATGAAAATTTCGATAGCAAAATCGATAATAATATTGGTAGCAAAATCCATTAGAAACTCGATAAAAATATCCATAAAACTATCGACATCGATAACAAAATCGATAAATATCGATAACCAATTCGATAAATATTAATAAGAAATCGATAAATATCGATAACAAACTCGATAAATATCGATATCAAAATTGATAAATATCGATAACAAAAGCGGTAACAAAATCGATAAATATTAATAACATAATCTATGATAAAATCGATAAATATCGATAACAAAATGGATAACAAAATCGGTAAATATCGATAACAAAATCGATAAATATCGATAACAAAATCAATAAATATCGATAACAAAATCGATAAGAATCGATAACAAAATCGGTAAATATCGATAACAAAAACGAAAAATATCGCTAACAAATCGATAAATATCGATTAAAAAAATCGATAATAACCGATAACAAAATCGGTAAATATCGATAACAAAATCGATTAATATCGATAACAAAATCGATAAATATCAATAACAAAACCGATAAAAATATCGATTATTTTATCGATGTCTCGAATTTCTAAAATCCCAATATAGTTCCCGGATTGAGTCTCTGTGTCTTTCTCTATATCCTTTCCTCTTTAATTACCTCTATTTTAATCTTTCTTCCCCTATCTTCATCTTTGCTTTTATCGGTATCCTCGTCCTCCTTTTGGTCTTTACTTTTACGTTCATCATTTTTTTCATCTACATATTCCCCTTCACCTTTGCCCTTATATATATAAGTAAAGTGTTTAAATTTACCTTGGTCTTCATTTTTGCCTATATCTTTACGCATCTTTGTTTTAGTTTTTATTTTTACCTTTGCCTTTATCCTTTTCTTTACCTATGTACGTACTCATATTTACTTTCATTCTTGTATTGGTCTTTTTCTGAGTGTTATTCTTTAACCTTTTATTAGCAAATTTTTGTTAAATTAATGCCATATGCATATACACAAGAAGTACTTGTTTCAGGCCCAACCATTTCCGGGGCACCATTTCCGTTGCATCACTTCCGTGGCATCATTTCCGTTGCATACACATAAGAAGTACTTGTTTCAGGCCCAACCATTTCCGTTGCACCATTTCCGTTGCATCACCTCCATTGCATCATTTCCGTTACACCATTTCCGTGTGAAATTTCCGCTGAATTTGCCAATTTACTCCCAACCAAGCAACCGCCGCTAAAGAAGTTTCACTTCAAAAAGTTTATCGGGCTATTACGTTTGGCGCCATTGTCATGTGGCTGGCTTTTGCGGCGACTTACAGTGCTAATAAGGCATGCTGGCGAGCCCAGAATGTCGTCGGTTGGGGGGGGGGGTCATTGCCACCTATCTCACCTACAACCACATCAACAAAATTAAGTAGAGTCATGCCTTGTTCTGGAAAACGGAAATTCGAGAATAAGAGAGAAAGCGAAAAGAAGGAAAACGGTCCGGTCAGACGGAGTCATCCCTCCCCATCTGCTGGTATACACGAAGCAGCCATGGACCTTGCCACGACTCCAACTACTCTGCAAGGTCCCCTATACCTGACGATAGTCCGTATGTATTCAAGGGTCTATGGTCCGTTCAGTCTCATGTCTGTCTTATCGTTCTTATCGTCTTGTCGTCGCACTAGTGCAACACCCCACACCAATGATCTGAACTTGGCAGCTCATATTCCTCTATATTATTGCCTCATCAAGACTTCAAACTCATATATTTTTTTTTTTTTACATTACAATATATAAACGTCCCCTTTATTTAATCCAGCTCGTGTATTTCACAATTTCACAAAAAAAAAATTAACTATCTAAATACTTATTTATTCTTAATAAAAAAAATGACTATTCTTAAATTACCTATATTCAGTGCTCGCATCTACAAATCCCCCTATTCAATTGTATCTGTATCTTCATATGCCTGTCATCCAATCTCACTGCC
>NW_023458652.1:26867-30033 GCF_013731165.1 Rhagoletis pomonella | reverse complement strand
AAAAATTAGAGAGACTAAATAAGCACTTTCCACAATTTGCTAGCCAACAACTAAATTCATTGTGCCCAGAATATATAGACATATTTGCATTAGAAACAGAACCTATTACTGCCAACAATTTTTATAAACAAAAACTACATATGAAAGATGAAAAACCAGTTTATGTAAAAAATTATAGATTACCACAGGCTCATAAGGATGAAATAAATAAACAAGTAAATAAACTAGTTCAAGATGACATAATAGAACCATTTATGTCAGAATACAATAGTCCCATCTTATTAGTACCTAAAAAATCACTACCAGGTAACAAAGATAAAAGATGGAGATTAGTAATTGATTACAGAGCAGTAAATAAAAAATTAACTGCAGATAAATTCCCACTTCCAAGAATTGATGATATCCTAGATCAATTAGGAAGAGCAAAATATTTCTCATGTTTGGATCTAATGTCCGGTTTTCACCAAACAGAATTGGACCCGGATTCTAAAGATGTTACATCGTTTACAGCAGACGATGGCATTTATCGTTTCAAAAGATTACCCTATGGCTTGAAAGTAGCACCCAATTCCTTCCAAAGAATGATGACTTTAGCATTCGCAGGTCTTAAACCCTCACAAGCATTTCTATATATGGATGATTTGGTAGTATTAGGATGCTCCGAAAAGCATATGATGAAAAATCTGCGGAATGTATTTTCAACTTGCAGAAAATATAATTTGAAGTTACATCCTGATAAATGTTTATTTTTTAGTCAAGAAGTTACTTATCTTGGACATAAATGCACAAGCAAAGGAATTTTACCAGATCCAAATAAATTCGAAATTATTTAAAACTACCCAACTCCCAAAACTGCTGACGAAGTCAAACGATTTGTTGCATTCTGTAACTATTACCGAAGATTTGTACCAAATTTCGCAGAATACTCTAGAATTTTAACAAGACTTTGTAAAAAGAATGTTTCCTTCAATTGGACAGAAGAATGTCAAAGAGCTTTTATTTATTTGAAAAAAGCATTGATTAGCCCAAATATCCTACAATATCCGGTCTTTTCTAAAGAATTTTGTATCACAACAGACGCCAGCGGCTATGCCTGCGGCGCAGTACTTAGTCAAGAATATGAAGGCAAGCAATTACCAATTTCCTACGCGTCAAGATCATTCACAAAAGGTGAAATTAATAAAGCAACAATTGAAAAAGAATTGGCAGCAATCCACTGGGCCATTACTTATTTTAGACCATACGTTTATGGCAGAAAGTTTTTAATTAAAACTGATCATCGACCTTTAACATACCTTTGGAGTATATAGCTGGAAAAGAAAATTATATAGCAGACGCACTATCGCACATAGATATCAAAAACCTTAAGGAAATGACAGTAGAAGCATGCAAAATAATGAAAGTTACGACAAGATCGGAAACTAAGCAAACAACCAGTAATAAGATTAACCAAGAAGAAAAGAAAAGTCACAATGAGAACCCTGTAATATATGAAGCGCTTAATAAATATGAAGTTAAAAGACATGTCGAGCTCGTTTTTGATCCTCCGAAATTATATTTCAAAAAAGGAAAGAAAATTTGTAGCGAAATAGATACAAGCAATCTAATTGCTGAGGCGAAAATTGACTTAGGTCAATTCTTTACCAGGCTTATGAAAGAAGCCGGCAATTTAGGACTTGTAAAAATACCGTTGTCCTTAGGAGACAAATTGTTTAATTATACTCGAGTAGATAAATTTATAAAAATAGGTACCAAAGTTCTCAAAAACTTAACTATTGCATTAACTCCAGAGGTTATGCATGTGACAAATATTGAAAAAATTAAAAAGATTATTCACAAATATCACGATCATCCTGTTAATGGAGGCCACCCAAGAATCAATCGTACGACCAACAAAATAAAACAAAAATATTCCTGGAAAAATATGAAAAATGATATTAAAAAATATGTCAAGAAATGCATTAACTGTAAGAAAAATAAAATCAATACACACCTGAAAGAACCAATGATAATAACGGAGACACCTCCAAAAGCTTTTGATACAGTACAGATCGATACTGTTGGACCATTTCCAAAATCTTTAAACGGAAAGGAATATGCGGTCACCATTGTATGTGATCTGACTAAATATTTAATTGCAATCCCAATAGAAAGCAAACACGCAAAAACAGTTGCTAAAGCAATATTCGAAAACTTCATTCTAATATATGGATGTATGAAAACAATCATAACAGATATGGGAACCGAATATAAAAATAATTTATTTCAAGAATTATGTAAACTTTTAAAAATTGAGCATAAAACCTCAACACCTTACCATCATCAAACTTTAGGCACGGTTGAACGCAGTCATAGAACATTCAATGAATATGTGCCTTCCTACATATCCATTAACAAGGACGATTGGGATGAATACCTTAGATACTTTTCCTATTGTTACAATACAACACCTTCCTCAGTCCATGGTTACTGTCCTTTCGAACTAGTTTTTGGAAAAACACCTCTGACTTACGAATTCTTACAAGAAAACATAGTTAGCCCAGTATACAATTATGAGGCCTACGACAAAGAAATAAAATACAGGTTACAAATAGCATAGCAAAGAGCTAAAAGATTAGTACAAGAAGCTAAGCAAAGACAAAAAATTAATTATGATAGAAGTACTCTAAGTAAGGAAATAAATATAGGAGATTTAGTACTAGTTAAAGACGAAACAGGTCATAAATTAGATAGTAAATACAAAGGGCCCTATAGAGTAGAAAATATAGATAAGAAAAACAATTATACTTTAAGTAATAAAAATAAGAAAATCATAATACATAAAAATAGGCTTAAATTGTTAGAATACGAACATTTCAGTTTGTTAGCGTAAACACAAAACTTAGAATAAATTTTCCATTTAATCACTTCACAAAAATATACTGCACGAATAAATAAATAGCTTCAACAAGAATGTACGTTCATACCAAAATAAAAATCTTAACCGATTTTACATTTAATTATGTCATAAAAATATACCGCATGAATAAATAAACAAATAAATGAAAAAAAAGACGCACACAATAAATAAAAGAAACTCAAGTAATTTGTAGTTATGTCATAAATTTTAATTGAAATAGCCCACCAAACAATTTGTGTTGCCGGCAATAAGAAAACGTGTCGCCCT
>NW_023458652.1:25149-26767 GCF_013731165.1 Rhagoletis pomonella | reverse complement strand
AATTTTGCGTGAAAAGCTGATACTATTATCGGTGGTGCTCAATGCAAATTCGTCGGTGACGCGTATATTTGGTGCTTGACGCACGTTTTGTTCCTGGATACCGAAAACTCTAGCGGTGCACCTATTTAGATAGTCGGTGGGCAAAAAATCTACTGGGTAAGGTATGCCAGTATCTATCTGCGTAAATATCGAACCGACGACCTGGTTTTCTAAAGCCCTGGCGGCACTCCGTGTGATCCTCCGGTTGGAATCGAAAAGGCCTAGTCCTCCAATTACCCTCTCTTCACTCTCACTCTCATCCATTCACCCTATCGCCAATAATTCACAATCCAAGCAATACGCTTTCAAATAACAAAAAAAATCAATATTAAAATACAACTCAACGCAATTCAATCAAGGTTTGTTTAGCTCTCCACGGCCTCAAATATATAATAAAAAAATAGAAATTCGGTAAAAAAAACTTTGCGCGTATGCAACTACGCAACTCACAATTAGATTCAGAATCAATTCAGGATAAGCAAACACAAAAAAATAATAATAATCCAAGGGTAATATAGAAAAATATATATAAATAAATAAATATATAAAAAAAGTATGATAAAAAGAATGTAAAGTAATAATATGAAAGGTTGTATAACAATAATAAAAAAAATAATAATAATAATAATGAAAAGAAAAATATAAATGTATAATTCAATATATGTATGTACTTGTATATAATTCAAGCGCAAAAACTACAACTTAAAACGTAGTTAAGATAATAAAGGAAGTGTATACGATTAATAATAGGAGCAAAAATATACAGAATAAAAAGTGATAAAATCGGAAGTTATATATATGCAGCTTTATATCATAAAGCTACGAACCAGAGACTTCTAGCTAAAGAAAAATTTTACTTTTTTTTTCTATTTGTTTAAAGGAATTTGCTGTTTATTTGCAGTTTTTTTTTTGTACACTGTAAAAGATATGTATGTAAGTAGATATATGAATATGCTTGGTGTGTGCTGGTGTTGCCTCGGCGAGGTCATTGTGGGAGTGTTGGTCCGTACGTCCACTGTCCAAATGTCAAAGTCAACAAATCCCCCTATCCTAATACCAAGTGTGGCACTTCGACGATCTAAGTTCTGGCTCAGAGAGCGGCTGCCACACTTTCCCTCGACCCCATATTGCAAACTACCCCCTGAGCGAAACCTCCATAAGCCTCACGTATATGCGGTGCCGGAACGCACACACGGCAGCTTGAATGGTATATCTCACAAAAACAAAAAAAAAATAAAAATAAATAAATATCAACTGGCCATCGTCTCATCTTCAGTTCCCACTCCTAAGAACGCTGAGCTCCTTAAGAGGCACCCTGAAGATGAGGCGGGCACTCCCCCCTATTTGCCAATTGGGCACAAATCGCCTACGGTGACCGAAGACAATGATACCCCCTTGACCCTAACACGTCCGATAGAAAGGAAACTAAGATAGAAGTATTTATGCAAAAAGAAAACTAAAATGAACTGAAAAAGGAAAAGGTGTTAGTATTAGAAATAGTGGGAAATGTAAAAATTAGTGGGCTATTTCGTTGGGCGCCATTGTAATGTAGCAGCATGGTCGAGCCAGGCGAGGCGGC
>NW_023458652.1:21148-25049 GCF_013731165.1 Rhagoletis pomonella | reverse complement strand
TTTTTCCCCGAGTTTTTGGTTTTTTGAGTTGTGACAGCTTTGAAGTAAATGAGTATTATGTTCATTTACACGACATTCATACTGGATATTGAAAATAATTTCGGAACATTCGCCATAATGTTTGCTGGATAATTTGTAAACAATTTTCAATGTAATTGAAGGAACGAAATTTTATATGTAATTTTAAATTGTTTTACTTAAAAAATTTTAAACGCGCCGATTCTTTTTGGTATTCGCGATATTTACTCAGTATTTGCCAAAAAGTATCGATTTCTCGATACTACTCAGTACTCATGAAAAGTATCGATATTCTGTACTCGATACTTGTATCGTTCTATCATTACTTGCACTTCATTATTCATTATTCATTTATTCATTCATTATTATTAAATGTTCTACAAACCTGCACACCAAAATGCTGACTAAAAAGTTTAAAATGTTGGTGAAAATAAGCAGAATTTTTCTAATACATATTTGTACAAAATTTTAAATCTGAATTTATATGGTGTTTCTTGTATACCAGCTAGACTTTTATAAAAAAAAACACCAAACATTAAATAAACAAAAGACAAATTCCAAATGCCAAAACCGTTAAAGTATCGCAATTATTTTAATTTGTGGACCACTATATGTATGTACATACCAGGGTTGTTGCGAATATTCGCATTCGCATTCGCAACCGCGGAGCTTCCGTATTAATTTAACATTCGCATTCGCAATATTCAATGCGGAGCTTTTGCGAATGCGAATATTGTGCAAGTGCACTGATAAAACGTATATCTGGAAAACAAAATGACAAATTGTAAGCCAATTTGGTACACTTACTACGGATTTCGCAAGGATGATCTTAGACTGAAAGTAATCCCGTTAACTCAAGGCTACTCCCATACAAACTGGAATTTTCATATTACACACATATCTCTGGAAGTATTTGTGGGAGAGCACTGGAACTTGGTATAGAGATATGTATGTGAAATCAATGTTGGCATTAATCGATTGATTTTTTAATCAGTTAGTTAATTCGATTAAATTCAATCTGATTACAGTTAATCATGATCAATTTTAATCTGACTAAACGGTCAATCGTAACCGCGATTAATTAATGCACGATAATTAGCCCGAAAATGTCATCTATCCGCTCTCCGAGGAAGGGCAATGTTCAAATAGTATAATTACTTAGCGATATCGGTAACTAAGGCAGCAAGCGCGTTTTCTACGCATTTTGCTGTTATCCCCTACGAATGTCTGGTTACGCAGTTGAGTGTGAAATTTTCTACATTCACCGCGGAAATAGACAAAAACTAGTATCAAAAAGTGTGATTCTACATGCATACATATAGTTCTTATCATAACTTTACGACTCTCACATATTGGCAAGATTTCACCATTTATTTTAAAAATTGTTTATTTTAATTATTGTTTTTTAAATCTTTGTGCAAAGTTAAAAAAGAAATCAACAAACTTTGTAAAAATGTCGAGCTTTTTAATTAGATTTTTAAGAAACATTTTGAGTATGCAGTTTTGTAGCCCAATTTCAAGTACCATTGATTTTTGGGAATTTTCCTCGTCGAAGGTGTTGCTCATTTTCTACATATAACCAAAAAATCGTCGAAAATGTTTTGTGTGGAATAAAATGGCTAACATGGTCACAAAAAAAAAAAAAAGTAAGTGCGCCTGGGCCACACTGGAGAAGTGAAATTTACGTTACATACATTTCTATCTTGTCTCATAAGTGATGACTTATGAGTCATAACCAATATACATATGTACATACATATGTGCATACAACATCCGCTTTTCGTTAAGGTTATATTTTTTGTCTTTTTTCTATCTAGATACCTACCTCTACTCCTGTTCGTTCTAATTACATTTATGTTGTTCTGTTTTCCTCTATCTTCGTTTTCATCTTTATACTCTATCGATAATAAAATCGAAAATCGAGATAACATCCAATAAAACCTCGATAACAAGACCGATAAAAATATCGATAACAAAATCGATGAACAATTCGATAAAAATTTCGATAGCAAAATCGATAATAATATTGGTAGCAAAATCCATTAGAAACTCGGTAAAAATATCCATTAAAAATCGATAAAAATATCGATATCGATAACAAAATCGATAAACATCGATAACCAATTCAATGAATATTGATAAGAAATCGGTAAATATCGATAACAAACTCGATAAATATCGATGTCAAAATAGATAAATAGCGATAACAAAATCGGTAACAAAATCGATAAGTATCAATAACATAATCTATAATAAAATCGATAAATATCGATAACAAAATCGATAACAAAATCGATAAATATCGATAACAAAATAAATAAACATCGATAACAAAATCGATTAATATCGATAACAAAATCGATAAATATCGATAACAAAATCGATAAAGATCGACAACATAATCGATAAATATCGATAAAAAAATCGATAAGAATCGATAACAAAATCGGTAAATATCGATAAAAAAAACCATTAATAAATAACGATAACAAAATCGATAAATATCGATAACAAAACCGATAAGAATATCGATTATTTTATCGATGTCTCGAGAATCCCGAAAATTTCTAAAATCCCAAAATAGTTCCCGGATTGAGTCTTTGTGTCTCTCTCTATATCCTTTCCTCTTTAATTACCTCTATTTTAATCTTTCTTCCCCTATCTTCATCTTTGCTTTTATCGGTATCCTCATCCTCCTTTTGGTCTTTACTTTTATGTTCATCATTTTTTTCATCTACATATTCCCCTTCACCTTTGCCCTTATATATATAAGTAAAGTGTTTAAATTTACCTTGGTCTTCATTTTTGCCTATATCTTTACGCATCTTTGTTTTAGTTTTTATTTTTACCTTTGCTTTATCCTTTTATTTACCTATGTACGTACTCACATTTACTTTCATTCTTGTATTGGTCTTTTTCTAAGTGTTATTCTTTAACCTTTTATTAGCAAATTTTTGTTAAATTGATGCCATATGAATATACACAAGAAGCACTTGTTTCAGCCCCAACCATTTCCGTTGCACCATTGTCGTTGCATCATTTCCGTTGCATACACACAAGAAGTACTTGTTTCAGGCCCAACCATTTCCGTTGCACCATTTCCGTTGCACCATTTCCATTGCATCATTTCCGTGGCATCATTTCCGTTGCATACACATAAGAAGTACTTGTTTCAGGCCCAACCATTTCCGTTGCACAATTTCCGTTGCATCACTTCCGTTGCATCATTTCCTTTGCACCATTTCCGTGTGCAATTTCCGCTGAATTTGCCAGTTTACTCCCAACCAAGCAACCGCCGCTAAAGAAGTTTCACTTCAAAAATTACTTTAAACCTGCAGTAAAATTGAATGGGCTAGAAAACTGCTTACCCAAAATATTTCTTAAAAATCGAATTAAAAAGTTCGAAATTTTTACGAAAGTGTGTTGATTTTTTAAAACGTTGCACAGAGATTCAAGCTTGGGTTTATACGGTTTTTATTAAAGATTATACCATATTTTTTTATCAAATTATGAAAATTAAAAAATATTAAGACAAATGGTCAAATCTTGTCAAAATGTAAATGCCGTAAAGTTATGACGAGGTCTATAAATTCATAGCATTTGCATACCCGTTGTTGTAATTTTTAATTTAAGAGATTTGCATGCTTTCTTATTCTATAAATAATCTTGTACAAGCCTAAAAAAAGGATTATGATTGAAGATTAAATTTTTTTTCTTTTTAATTCGTTTTCAAATTTTGCGTTTGAGGTAATATATTTAAACCGAATTTTTTTCCAACGCTGGGGGGAAGAGCGATCGCCCCCATCGCCCCTCCCCTGTATCCACCACTGGCTGGAGAATGGGCAAGTTATTGAAACGAAGACCACCCTCTTACACCATTAAT
>NW_023458652.1:15936-21048 GCF_013731165.1 Rhagoletis pomonella | reverse complement strand
AAAAAAATTCATACATATTTTGTTCTAATGAGCTACTGGTAATCGGTACAGCTAGGCATTACACAACATAGAAGAAGAGGGAGGGGTCGTTTCAACACTGGGCTCGGTTAAAAATTCTTTAATAATTCCACAATTAATGGTGTAAGAGGGTGGTCTTCGTTTCGATAACTTGCCCATTCTCCAGCCAGTGGTGGATACAGGGGAGGGGCGATGGGGCGATCGCCCTTCCCCCCAGAGTTGGAAACAAATTCGGTTTAAATATATTACCTCAAACGAAAAATTTGAAAACGAATTAAAAAGAAAAACAAATTTTTATCTTCAATCATAATCCCTTTTTTAGGCTTGTACAAGATTATTTATAGAATAAGAAAGCATTCAAATCTTTTAAATTAAAAATTACAACAATGGGTATGCAAATACTATGAATTTATAGACCTCGTAATAACTTTACGGCATTTACATTTTGACAAGATTTGACCATTTGTCTTAATATTTTTTGATTTTCATAATTCGTTAAAAAAATATGGTATAATCTTTAATAAAAACCGTATAAATCCAAGCTTGAATCTCTGTGCAACGTTTTAAAAAATCAACACCCTTTCGTAAAACTTTCGAACATTTTAATTCGATTTTTAAGAAATATTTTGGGTAAGCAGTTTTCTAGCCCATTCAATTTTACTGCAGGTTTAAAGTAATTTTTGAAGTGAAACTTCTTTAGCGGCAGTTGCTTGGTTTTGAGTAAACTGGCAAATTCAGCGGAAATTGCACACGGAAATGGTGCAACGGAAATGATGCAACGGAAGTAATGCAACGGAAATGGTGCTACGGAAATGGTTGGGCCTGAAACAAGTACTTCTTATGTGTATGCAACGGAAATGATGCCACGGAAATGATGCAATGGAAATGGTGCAACGGAAGTGATGCAGCGGAAATGGTGCAACGGAAATGGTTGCGCCTGAAACAAGTACTTCTTGTGTGTATGCAACGGAAATGATGAAACGACAATGGTGCAACGGAAATGGTTGGGGCTGAAACAAGTGCTTCTTGTGTATATGCATATGGCATTAATTTAACAAAAATTTGCTAATAAAAGGTTAAAGAATAACACTTAGAAAAAGACCAATACAAGAATGAAAGTAAATGTGAGTACGTACATAGGTAAATAAAAGGGTAAAGGCAGAGGTAAAAATAAAAACTAAAACAAAGATGCGTAAAGATATAGGCAAAAATGAAGACCAGGGTAAATTTAAACACTTTACTTATATATATAAGGGCAAAGGTGAAGGGAAATATGTAGATGAAAAAAATGATGAACATAAAAGTAAAGATCAAAAGGAGGATGAGGATACCGATAAAAGCAAAGATGAAGATAGGGGAAGAAAAATTAAAATAGAGGTAATTAAAGAGGAAAGGAAATAGAGAGAGACACAGAGACTCAATCCGGGAACTATTTTGGGATTTTAGAAACTTTCGGGATTCTCGAGACATCGATAAAATAATCGATATTCTTATCGGTTTTGTTATCGATATTTATGGATTTTGTTATCGATATTTATCGATTTTGTTATCGATATTTACCGATTTTGTTATCGATTCTTATCGATATTTATCGATTTTGTTGTCGACCTTTATCGATTTTGTTATCGATATTTATCGATTTGGTTATCGATATTAATCGATTTTGTTATCGATGTTTACTGATTTTGTTATCGATATTTATCGATTTTGTTATCGATTTTGTTATCGATATTTATCGATTTTATTATACATTATGTTATTGATATTTATCGATTTTGTTACCGATTTTGTTATCGCTATTTATCTATTTTGATATCGATAGTTATCGAGTTTGTTATCGATATTTATCGATTTCTTATCAATATTTATCGAATTGGTTATCGATATGTATCGATTTTGTTATCGATATCGATATTTTTATCGATTTTTAATGGATATTTTTATCGAGTTTCTAATGGATTTTGCTACCAATATTATTATCGATTTTGCTATCGAAATTTTTATCGAATTTTTCATCGATTTTGTTATCGATATTTTTATCGGTTTTGTTATCGAGGATTTATTGGATGTTATCTCGATTATCGATTTTATTATCGATAGAGTATAAAGATGAAAATGAAGATAGAGGAAAACAGAATAACATAAATGTAATTAGAACGAACAGGAGTTGAGGTAGGTATCTAGATAGAAAAAAGACAAAAAATATAACCTTAAGGAAAAGCGGATGTTGTATGTACATATGTATATTGGTTATTACCGGGGAACGGATTTTATGGAAATTGCCTTTTTTCTGCTAAAGATATAGAGTATATTCGATTAAGAATGTCCACGATTTAGATTTCCCTGATTCCATATATACACATTTGATGTTGCCTTTTTTAAGATATTTGCCTTTTTTTTGCCTTTTTTAAGATATTTGCCTTATTTTGCCTTTTCTACCTTTAAAAAAGTGATTATAGCATTTACAATTCTTTTTTTTTCAAGATTAAAAAATATACACATGCCCATGCGGCTTATAGAAGCGCAGGGACCTCTTGCCAAATTGGTGTTGAAAAAATTCAAAGCCGTTTTCTCAGCTAACGTAGGCTTGAAGACAATAAGGGGTGTGGGTAAAATTGTAAAGGGCGAGGAAAACGCCCTTATTCCTGATAATATGAACGTTCCAAACGTTCCATATTTAAATTGGGCTCCACTTGTATCAACTTACGTCGAGCGCACATTTAGTACATTCAAGGATTTTCTTCGCGAAAATCGAATGAAAATGCTGCCAGAAAACTTCAAATGCACCATGTGGTTCAATGTTACTATAACTATAGAGATAAAAGTTGTGTGAGTTAAAAACTCGAAAGGAGAAAATAGTCAAAAATTCAAAGTACAAATTTTTCATATAATGAAACTAGTTCATAGTTTTTCTCTTTTTACTTGTAATATAAACATTTCTAAAATAAATATATTTTTTGATATTTCTTCGTATTTTCTGTCTTTTTTTAGTGCCTTATTTTGCTTTTTTGCAATACCTTTTTTTTTGCCTTTTTCTGCCTTTTTCGCTATTTTATTTTGCCTTTTTTTGCCTTTTTTACAATACCTAGTGCCTTTTCCTACCTTTTTCGCTATTTTATTTTGCCTTTTCCAGCCTATTTCGTTACTTTATTTTGCCTTTTTTATAGGTTTTTAGGTCCTAAAAATCCGTTCCCTGGTTATCACTAATTTCTTGTAAAAGTGCACCAATAGCTGTATTTGATGCGTCTACAGCAAGTGATAATTTACCATTTTTGTCAAAATGCGTAAGCAAAGTTTTCTGTGTAAAAATCTTCTTTACATTTTCAAAAGCATTGATTGTTTTCTCTGTACAATTTAGTTCTTTAAGTTTATGTTTAGTTGTAAATGTTAACATTTCATGTAGAGGACTAAGTTACGTTGCTAACATCTTTACGTATCTGTGATAATAGTTAACCATGCCTAAAAATTTTTGTAACTTGTTTATAGAAACTGGTTTTTCAAAATTTGTTATGGTCTCAATTCGTTCGAAAAAAAGGTTTAATTCCTTCACTTGAAATTTGATAACTTAGAAAATCCAATTTACTTGTCCCAAAAATACATTTGGTAGGCTTAATATTCAAATTATATTTTGCAAGTCTATCAAATACAGATTTTAAATGCTCAAAATGCTGATCTTCCTTATCACTTGCAACAAGAATATCGTCAATATAGACAAAAACAAATTCTAAGCCAGAAAATAATTCTGTGAACCGTTTTGTGTTGCACTGGCTTAGTGTAATCTGGTTCACAGGTAATTGAAGGAAAATCATTTAAAATTTTAGAAAATTTAATTTCAGTAATTGGTATCTCAAGTGAAAGTGAATATATCACAGAAACCTCAAGATGCAGAAGTCTTTAATAATAATCGGAGTTGAAATATCTGCCAAAATGAAAGGAAACTCAAAGTCACGTCTTAAACCCAAATCAATTTTTAAAAGTTTTATACCGAATGTTTTAATAGAAGAACCATTAGCTGCAGTCAAATAAGAATCTGAATATCTTTTATATGATTTGAATTTAGAAGAAGGAACTACAGAAACCATCGCACCAGTATCTATTAAAAAGTTTAATTTATTGAATTTATCAAAGATTAAAAGGCGGCGAGAAGATTTAGCATCATTTTCTTTATTAGCCACTGTCATAATAGAACGATTTAGTTTAAAACATTTGTATTTGAATGATCACTATTTGTATTAAAATTACAAAGCTGAATACATTTATAGGCGTTATTTTTGAATTTTCTGTGGTACCAACAAATGTTTTGATTAGAATTGTCTCTTGATCTAGAAAACCTTCTGGACTTAGAATGACTTCTTTCTCTAGATCTTTCTCTAATTTTTAATTCATTAATATCCACAGTAATATTGTTTAAATTTTGATAAATAGTTGTAGTCAACTCAGTCAAATTTTTAATACATTGTTTATGAATATTATTATTATTTTCTACACTAGCAATACTTAAAGATTTAGACGTTTGGGGTTTATTAATCAAATCATATAATTTATCTGCAAGAGAAATAATTTCTTCAGAATTTTGATTACTACAGGAAGTTATATGGATTTGTATTTGTTCCGGTAATTTTCAACTCCACAATTTAAATAAAAGTTCTTTACTAACAATTGATTTTGTACCTAAGACTTCATATGTTTAAAAAGTTCTGATGGTGATCGATCACCTAGTTCAGTATTTGAATATAATTGTTCAAGTATCTTTCGCACAAAACCTTCTTGATGGTTTCGTATTTGCTGGTTAATGGCGGTGGATTGATAATATCAATAATTTTTGAAATCGTTTCTCGTTGAACAACCAAAATGTTTTGAAATTTGATATTATCATCACATATATTAATAATTTCGAATTGTCCTTCCACAAGCAGAAACCATGATTCGGGACAATCTTCCCAAAAAATGAGGCAATTTAATGGATTTTGAAATATTCGAACTAAAGCTATTTTCATTTTGTGTCAAACTGTTAGAATTTATATTTTGTGTAATGTTTAAATCTGACGTGTGAGTTTGATTTTCATTTTGGTTTTCTGTTGTTGAGAAGTTGCG
>NW_023458652.1:8305-15836 GCF_013731165.1 Rhagoletis pomonella | reverse complement strand
TAATACATATTTGTACAAAATTTTAAATCTGAATTTATATGGTGTTTGTTGTATACCAGCTAGACTTTTATAAAAAAAAAACACTAAACATTAAATAAACAAAAGACAAATGCCAAAACCGTTAAAGTATCGCAATTATTTTAATTTGCGGACCACTATATGTATGTACATACCAGGGTTGTTGCGAATATTCGCATTCGCATTCGCAACCGCGGAGCTTCCGTATTAATTTAACATTCGCATTCGCAATATTCAATGCGGAGCTTTTGCGAATGCGAATATTGGGCAAGTGCACTGATAAAACGTATATCTGGAAAACAAAATGACAAATTGTAAGCCAATTTGGTACACTTACTACGGATTTCGCAAGGATGATCTTAGACTGAAAGTAATGCCGTTAACTCAAGGCTACTTCCATACAAACTGGAATTTTCATATTACACACATATCTCTGGAAGTATTTGTGGGAGAGAACTGGAACTTGGTATCGAGATATGTATGTGAAATCAATGTTGGCATTAATCGATTGATTTTTTAATCAGTTAGTTAATTCGATTAAATTCAATATGATTACAGTTTATCATGATCAATTTTAATCTGACTAAACAGTCAATCGTAACCGCTATTAAAAAAATTAGTTTTTAATCATTAACTCTTAATTTGATCAAGTAGGTTTGGTGATTAATTAATTTATGCTGGAATTTTCCTGTGCAAACAAAGCAAGTTAATCCGGTATGGCTAAGTCGGGTTTCCTCATCAATCTGAGCAATTTGGTGTGCATTTTCATTAAGGTCTATACCAACAAACGTTTTACAAACCAATAATTATAATTTTTTATATTATGTGCTTTTTATAGGCGTAAAATACAAAATAATTACTATAACCGGCGTTTGGTTTCAAATTCGGACAAACTGGCAACTTAATAAGATTTTATTTTTAATTGGATTAACGATTAATGATTAAAATTTATTAATCGTAATGGCAGCCAGCGATTAGCGTTAAAAAAAAAATTAATCATTAATCGTACAGTTGATTACGAATCATTAATTTTAATCGTCAAATGCGATTTTCCAACACGGTGTGAAATCATATTAATTCTGATGGAGAAAAAAATGGACGTTTTTGGAAAAAAGGCTTAGCACCTCCCATACTGACTGAAAGTTTCAAATTGCATATCTCTTTAAATGCTTGGGGTAAAGTACTCAAGCTTGGTATGGAAATATATATGTATGTATGTATGTATGTGAAACTAATACTAATACTCATGGGGAAAAATGAGAGTTATTGGAAAAGCTGATGTAGCAACTCCCATGCAAATTGATTTTTCTATGCTACATATCTCTGGAGGTATTGTAGAGGACCGGAACTTGGCACCGAGATGTGTATACAAGATTAATTCCATACTCATGGAGAAAAATTTGCGTTATTCGAAAAGGGGGCATGGTACCTCCCGAGCAAATTTACTTTTTACACTGCATATCTCTAGAGGTGTTTATGGTAGAGTACTACTAGAGAGCTACTGACACAGATGATCACTGAGCGGCATTATGTCCTTGTAATCATAAGCGAACAGTATAAGAAAAAAGAAAACGGGATCTGGATAGAAGACAGCAGTGGCACCGCTGCTATATGGGCTCCCCCCGGAAGCAGCATACACATCTCTGAAAAAGGACATGGAAACGGCTTCGCCTGGGCCAGATACAACCATATAAAACTATAAGCTACCTGACACCAAACGATAGCATACAAGACTTCCAAGATAAACTCGACGATATCGAAGATACGGCCATGAACTTGGAAGGACCCTTTCTGATGGCAGGAGACCTAAACTCAAGAGCCACGGAGTGGGGGATGCCAATCACGGACTCCAGAGGCAAACGCGGGCTAGAAATGTCAGCCCGACTCGGATTTATAGTGCTAAATACTGGCACAGCAACAACCTTCCGAAGACCAGGATGCGAGGAAACCACGCCAGACATCACACTAGCATCATAAGGCATAGCAGGCACCATAAAGGAATGGAAAGTATTGGAAGATTACACTGGTAGCGATCACCAATACATCTCTTTTATAATAGACTACAAAAACGATGGTTTACCAAAGAAGATGCAATGTAGCACTCGCAAATGGAATGTCTCGAAATTAAATAATGAAGCACTACTATCTGAAATAAATGCGCATGGCTCAGAAGAATCCTCTCATAATAACGCAATGGAAATAGTAGAGACTACAACGAAAATGATCTCCAGAGCCTGTACCAAAGCGATGCCGACAATTGGAAGCAATCGACACAAAACACCTGCATATTGGTGGACGGAAAACATAGCTCAACTAAGACGAACGTGCCTCCACCTGAGGCGTACTTACACCAGGGCCAGGCGTAGAAGCGCTGCAATCGAAGAGGCACAACTATACCAAGCTGCTAGAAAAGAACTCAAACGAGCAATCGAGGCCAGCAAGAACAGAAAGTGGAAAGAACTGCGTGAGGATATAAACCGAAATCCCTGGGGTCTCGGATACAAGGTGGTAATGAAAAAACTTGGGGCCATGGCAAAACCACCAGAGCTTAGCGCTCCAAAAATGGACTAGATAGTAAGAGAACTCTTTCCCACGCATGAGGCATTAACCAAAGAAATGGAGCCTATCACCGTTCCTCAAGAAATACCACCATTTACCGCAGAAGAGCTCAAGTCCGCCACTAATAGAGTAAAGGCCAAGAAAGCACCAGGCCCAGACGGCATTCCAGCAGAAGTCCTAAAAATAATCGCCACAGAACGCCCTCAAGTGCTTCTAAATATGTACAATGCCTGCCTCAAGAACGGAATATTCCCAGAAATTTGGAAAAGGCAGCAGCTCGTCCTAATCACCAGCGGAAAGGGAAACCTGGACTCACCATCAGCGTATCGACCCCTCTGTATGCTGGACACAGCTGGAAAACTCTTAGAAAGGCTGCTAAAACCTAGAATAGAAGCGGCTATCGCTAGCGGTGGCGGACTTTCCTCAAGACAGTACGGATTCAGGCCCGGTAGATCAACAATTGGAGCTATAAAACACGTAACAACAACAGTAGAAGCCGCATACCAACACAAAAAGCTAGTCCTGCTTGCAACCTTAGACGTTCGCAACGCCTTCAACACCGCAAAATGGGAAAATATGATACACGCACTAGAAGAAGTCTACAACATACCCACGTACCCTAGACTCATGGTCAGAAGCTACCTAGAAGGCCGGGAGTTACTGTACCATACCACCGATGGACCCCGGAAAATGACGATCACGTCGGGCGCAGCACAAGACTCCATTCTTGGGCCAGACCTATGGAACGTCAGCTACGACGGAATATTAAACCTCGAGATGCCAGATGACACATATTTATTAGGCTACGCTGATGACATTGCCGCAGTGATCACCGCAAGAGACACCGAAGACGCCCATCGCAAATTAAACCAGACTATGATAAGAACACAGGCATGGCTCGACTCACACGGTCTTAAACTTGCAGCAGAGAAAACCGAGGTAATACTCCTAATCAAGAAGCGTATTCCCTTAGAAGTGAGCATGATACTGACCGGCATAACATTAAAGACGCAAAGAGTAATAAAGTACTTAGGCGTAAGGCTAGACCCCAGGCTAACGTATTGGGCACAAATGCAGCATGCAGCCGCAAAAGCAGCAAAGGTAACGGCTTACCTAAGCTGATTAATGGCCAATATTGGTGGACCGACCCAAAGTAAAAGAAAACTTCTAATGTCCACAACCTTGAATATTTTGCTATACGGAGCGGAGATCTGGGTTGACACCCTACAGAAAAAAAACCGTTGCAAGACACTTTCTAGAGCTCATCGCACAGCAGCTTTAAGAGTAGCCTCTGCGTACCGTACAGTGTCCGGCTAGTTATAAGCGGAACGGTTCCCATTGACCTGCAAGCAGCCGAACGCAAGAAAATGTGGGAGTTTAAGGCGCAAACGAATCCAAGTGCCAACGAAAGGGAAAGAGTAAGAGACGAGACACTAAGACTATGGCAAGATAGGTTTCAAAACGAAAGCCGCGGCAGATGGACGGCTAGGCTAATAAAAGACCTAAAACTGTGGACCCAAAGAGAACATGGCGAAATAAACTATTACGTCACACAAATGCTGTCTGGGCATGGTTATTTTCGCAAATACCTGTATAGAATGGGAAAAGCCGAAGAGCCGTCATGCATATACAGCGACGCAGAAGAAGACGATGCCGAGCACACTTTTTTCAGATGCAAAAGATGGGAAACCGAGCGCAATAATCTGCAAGACCTTGTAGGACCAATTAATCCAGATAACGTCATCCAAGCCATGCTACATAGCGAAACTAACTGGAAGAACATAGCTAAATATGCAGAATACTTACTTAGAGTCAAGAAGCGGGACCTGGACGCAGGTGCACCGAGGGAACTTTAGTTAATGAGAAATATGGAACGCCACCCTGAAGCAATGCGATTAGTGGTCCCAGGGTGGGCGACGGTTCCAATTCGGGGGGAGTGTTTTAGTCTCCGGACATACCATTGTTGTGACGACAGCTTTGATGATGCAATAGGCATTTTCGACCCCCTGCCCGCGAAAAAAAAAAGGTAGAGTACTGGACTTGGTACTAGGGTATGAAAAATCAATTCTAAATTCATGGAAGAGGATTAGGGTTATAAGAAAAAGGGGCGTGGCACTTCCTGTAAAAATTGATTTTTCTTGCCACATATCCCTGGAAGTGTTTGTGGAAGAATACTGTAACTAGGTATGGAGTTGTGTATACAAAATGTATCAATTGCTCATGGAAAAAATGTGATTTATTAAAAAAGGAGGCATGTCGCATCCCATACATACTAAAGATTTCTTAATACATATCTCCGGAAGGATAGAAAATCTCTGGTAGTATTTTAAATTTGTTATGGAGATTTATTTTATAAGTGCCGCACTGACAGGCATTTAATGGAAAAGGGAGAGTCGAGTTCGGCCTTATAATCTAAAGCTCTCAAGATGCATACCTACCTATTGAGGCATTTGGTACAGTAATGAGAAGTGGTTACTAAATTTGAGTTGGAAATATTAGAACCCGCCGTGGCACCTCCAAGAAGGTTACACGTTCACGTGTCGTATCCCTGGAACCATTTTAAGGTAAACTTAGAGAGATGGATATCTTTTGTATGCCTAGCGCGCAGATGAGATTTTAAAATTTCATAGTTTTCAACGGCCTAAATACCTTAACTCGCTTAAAAAATAACGAGCTCTAACAAAATGGTCACAGAAATAAAATATAACATCATTAAATTATTTTTCATATTTGTGTAAAAACGTGGGGTGAAACCCGCGGGTATAAGCTATATTTTAAAAATAGTTCTTGAAAAACTCCCATTTTGTTGGAACATGTGTTTTATAGAGAATTAAACAAGGATTACGATGGTGTAATTTTAAATCCCAAATTAACTGGTATTTACTATGCAAATCAACTAAAAATAGTTCAACTGTTAGTAGCTAAGTTAACTTTAGGACAATCATAACCAACATATCGAGGGCTTATATTCAATACCCTCTATCTGCAATTTTGATGAAAATGAGTTTTTGATGGTTACATGAGCTCCGATTAATCTTTCAGCCATGACAAAAATGTCAAACTTAAAATAAAGCTTTAATGGTATTATATTCTTATTTTGAAAATTCCACTATCTGCAATAACATTTTTTTATAAGAGCAAAATCCTCTATCTTCACAATTTTGTTGGAAAATTGTTTTTATTACAATTTTTGTGGCAGGTAAGTTACATGTGCCTATGTATGTATGTATATGTTGCCGGTAAAATCCGATCTTAGGTCAAACTAGTTTTGCCCAGGCTAAACTAGTTCTACCTAATGCGATATATATGTCCAACCGAAAACAAATTTGATACAACAAAAAAATCTTCCATATCCCGTCAAACAGAGAGTCATTAAACTCGATTGCTCCATTCTATCTCAAGAGCCTCCAAGAGTGGAAAACTGTTATTATTATTCCTATTGCCAAACTAAATAGAAACAATTCATTAGTTTCTAACTACGGACCCATTTCCCTCCACCCCTGCATATCTAAAGTATTACGCTGTAAAAAGGGTGAGAGGATGTACAATGTTGTTAAGTCTTTCCTTTACAACCGGAAGTTCGCTGTTCGGGTCAATAACTGTTATTGGATCACCACTTTTGGTTATTTTATTCAATATAGCCTCTGGGAAAGTTAGCTACATTACATTTTTTCTAAGACAAAGGACTTGCCGCAAGCGCTAGATATTTCAGCAGAGTAGACGTGTTTTTGAGTAGCTGCAGTTTATTCCGAGTTTCATTAAATCCTCCGCGTGTTAATTTACTAAAAAATAAAAACCACAACAATTTTGGAAGCGGTTCTGCTGTACGTGTAAATCGAAATTGCATAAACTTTCATTTATCTGCGATATTGTGAATTTAAAACCTCTTCTAATTTTCCGTGTATTGTTTGGTCTGTCTAATATGCCAAAAATGTCAACGCGAACAACGACCGCGAGCAAATTGTCCCCATCTCCGCAAACCCCTCCAGTACAGAGTAAGTCTCTCATTACTGATGTTTCATGCACTGCTTTGAATGCGTGGTTTGTGAAATTTGAGAATCGCCTAGAGTCTCCAAAGCTGAGCATAATTGAACAGCTAACGTGACGATTAAGAGAATCGGTTCAGCGAGTTGTCAGCAGCAATTATAAACTTGAAATCGGCGGTTAAGCATTTTGAGGAGCGTGTGAAGAAAACGGAATCGGAATGTGGTAATGTTGAGAAACTGCGCAACGAGGTATATGCCCTGACCGAACAAGTGAATGCCTATGAGAACAACCTAATATCATCGGATGCTATTGTTAGTGGATTGCCCGAAAGAAAAGATGAGAACATTCTAAATGATTTCGCCCAGCTGTGTCAAACGCTTCAAGTGAAACTAGAAATGGTAAAAGCGAAGCTACCGTTATCTTCAAATTGAGCTCGGCTGCAGACCGCTCTCAACTACTGAGAGCTGTAGCAAGATACAGCAAAGATAAGAGACGGTCGCTTGCTCTTAGCGATGTTGGCCTCAGTATCGAAGGGAATCTATTTATCCACGAATGTCTGACAAAAAGAAATCGAGAGCTAATGCACTTTGCTACCCAGCTTAAGAAGCAAAAAATTCTAACGTCGGCGTTATCTATTCGTGGGCAAGTGTTCGTCAGAGGTCGTCCGCAAACTGAAGCTGTAGTGGTAACCGACAAAGCAACTATAGAGAGAATTGCAGCTGCCAATAAGTAAACAAACATATGTTAATTACTTTGCGTTGTATCCACACTGTCATGTTTGAGCTAATATTCTCTTATATGTCATTTGTGTGCTTAATATTCTTTGCTTTGCAATATAATCTTGTTTATTTTGATCTCACTTATATTTATCTCCGTATTCCCTTGCAATGTAATCTTTTTTATTTTGATATCATTTATATTTATTTCCGCATTCTCTTGCTTTATTTAAATCCCACCACCTTTTCTT
>NW_023458652.1:3848-8205 GCF_013731165.1 Rhagoletis pomonella | reverse complement strand
AGTGATTTTTACATCGCACAAAACATTATAGTTACTTTTTTCATTACATTTGGGGGCTCAACCAAAGCCAAATTCTATTTAAAAGCGCTCTTAAACAGCTATATCGTAATATTGTGATAAAACGCATAAGTTTGTGTAATTGTTGTATCAGTCGTCGAAACGTTTGACCGAACATAAACTGTACTCCGCGGGAAACACAAAGAAAAAAAAAACAACATACAATTTTTAGAACATTTAAAATCATAAGGTGATTGTCATTGTAGCCAGCCTAATAAAGCCCGTTAGTTGTCGCTTAGTCGTGGTTGAAAGTATTCGCCAACAAAACAGTTTTTTTTTCAATAAGTGGTACAGCAGCAAAAATATGCACGGTAGTACACATTCCTACTTTACACGTCTTGCAGCGGGTCAAGGTGGAAGGGCAGGCGTAGGAGAAATGCAGCCACTAACACCAAATGCAAACGAACGCGCTAACACAGCAACACACGATAACGATGACAAAGACCTTCCATCAAATGAAGCAAACAGATGGGAAGCAGTTGGAAGCAAAAGCGAAGACATTGGTGGCCAAGCAGCAAGTGTGAGAGAATACATTGACCCATTAAACATTTCGAACGGGTTGGACGAGAAAGACGATAGCGTACGAGACTTGGTAAAGTTGCTCACATTAAAGATGTTACGCGAAGACGACAACAACAAGAAAGTGAAAATATCAGCAGACAGCTTTGCAAAAATAATACCAGCGTACGATGGCAGAAGTATTCCAGTGCTACAGTGGCTCCAAAACTTCGAAAGCAATGCAGAGGCGTATGGGTTGGATGAAAAACAAAAGCGCGCGGTAAAATGGTGAAAACAGCCCAATTATTTTTAGAGTCTGTTTGCGTTAATAATTATGCAAATTTACGTGAAGAATTTCATAAGGACTATACAAGTGCGGAAGTGCATAAAGAACTGAGAGAAATGAAAAAACGTAGTGACGAA
The DNA here is from genome assembly GCF_013731165.1 of Rhagoletis pomonella. Classification (NCBI taxonomy): domain Eukaryota; kingdom Metazoa; phylum Arthropoda; class Insecta; order Diptera; family Tephritidae; genus Rhagoletis; species Rhagoletis pomonella. The sequence continues at coordinate 7,227 of NW_023458652.1, read as the reverse complement.
GATTTTCATGAGTATGTGTTGCGTGTTAAAAAGTTGGCATCACTTGGGTCTGTTGATGATGCATCGGCAATTCGCTATGCTGTCGATGGGTTACGCGTAAAACCCGAAATTAAATTTGTATTGTACAATTGCAAAACGGTTAAAGAATTGATAGAACGTCATGAAACATTTGAACACGCATTTAAAAGTGAGCAGCCGGTCGCAAGGAGTAATACGTTGAAAAAAGAACATTGTTTTAACTGTGGTTCTACAGAGCACAAAAGGCCAGCTTATAAAGAGCCTATGAAGTGCTTTAATTGTAACAAAAGTGGCCATCATGCGAAAGTGTGTCCTTCAAAAAATCAAAATAAAGCCGTTAATGTAATATCGGTTTGTAATCGTTTTAAAACTATTTTAATAAACGGTACCGAGGCGAAGTCGTTAGTCGATACGGGGTCTGACGTATCAATTGTAAGAAAAAGTTTTTATAACAAATTCTTGTCAAACGTTTTATTAAAAGATTCCGACAAAATACTCTATGGGCTTGGTAACGTATCGAATAAAGTTGAAGACAGTTGTTGTTGTAATGTTGGTGTTGATGATCTGAGGTGTGAACAAGCCTTTTTGGTCATATGTGATAAAAATATAAAATTTGACATTTTACTTGGTTTCGACTTCCTAAATAGATTCAAGGTTGTCTTTGATAAAAACGGGTATAAATTCAGTAATTTTACTGATGAAATCGTTGAAAACGAACTGAAAGTGTATAACATAACTGAATATGAGCACGATCTCGTAGTACCAGCGTGTTTTAAAGATGCAATCGTCGAAATGATTAATTTGTATAAGCCAATAAAAGCGGGTCGTGAGTGCCCTATCGTGATGGACATTATTACAGACAATATTAGACCTTTTCGTCAATCGCCAAGTCGGCTTCCGCTAGAGGAGCAAGAGGCGGTGAGAACGCAAGTTGGTCAGTGGCTCGAACAAGGTATCGTTAGGCAATCCACGTCGGAATTTGCGAGTAGAGTGGTAGTGGTGAAAAAGAAAGATGGGTCATATCGCGTTTGTATCGATTTTAGAAAACTAAACACAATGGTGCTAAAAGACTGTTTTCCACTGCCAGTTATAGATGATGTGTTAGAAAAATTACAAAAAGCTAAATATTTTTGTGTAATGGACCTGGAAAATGGGTTTTTCCATGTCCCAATTAAAGAATCTGCGAAAAAATATACCGCCTTTGTTACCAAAGAAGGCGTATTCGAATTTAATTATGCACCTTTTGGTTTTTGCAATTCGCCAGCCGTCTTTATACGCTACATAAATCACATTTTTCAAGATCTGGTGAATGAAGGAGTGATGGAGCTTTATATGGACGATATAATAGTATTTGGTGTTACGGCAGACGAATGCATGAGAAAGCTGCAAAAAGTTATAATTAAAACTTCCGCGTATGGCCTCAAAATAAAGTGGCAAAAATGTGCGTTTATGCTAACAAAAATAAACTTTCTCGGACACGTAATCGAAAGTGGTACAGTGCGACCTGGCAGTGAAAAAACGAGGGCTGTACAGCAGTTTCCAACGCCCAAAAACATAAAAGATGTACAATCGTTTCTGGGTTTGACCGGCTTTTTTAGAAAGTTCGTAGAGGGTTATTCGATAATAGAACGTCCACTTACCGATTTGCTAAAAAAAAGATAGTACGTTTTAAATAGGCCAAGTTGAGTTAGCGGCGATAAATGAACTCAAAAAGAAGTTGGTAGAAGAACCGGTGCTTAAACTGTACGATAGAAGCGCTAAAACAGAGTTACTTACTGACGCTTCCAAAGCGGGTTTTGGTGCGGCTTTGATGCAAGTTTTTCAGGGTGAACTACATCCCGTCTACTTCTGGAGTATTAGAAGTTAAAGCAGCTCACCTCGCAATGCAAAAGTTTCGTCACTACCTGCTTGGAGTAGAATTTACGTTAATCACAGATTGTGCCGTATTTAAAAGCACAACGTCGAAAAACGATATCCCGAGAGAAGTTTCACAATGGATCATGAACTTTCAAGACTTCAGTTTTAAGGTTGAGCACCGTATAGCCCCAAGAATGAGACATGTCGACAGCCTTAGTGGAAATCCAGTTGCGGACGTATTCGTTATAGCATCAGATGTTACCACGCGTATAACAAAAGCCCAACAAGAAGATGAGCACTTAATAGCAGTGCGTGAAATACTAAAAACTAAACAATACCAAAACTACACAATAAAAGGAGATTTATAATTCAAAGCAGTAGATGGAAACGAGTTATTAGTGGTGCCCAGAGCGTTAGAAACTGATATAATTCGCGATGCACACAACGTCGGTCATTTCGCTGAGCAAAAAACAATGCACGCGATACAGCAAAATTATTGTATACCACACTTGCAAAATAAAGTGAGACGTTGCATAGACAATTGTGTAAAATGCATAATACACAATAAAAAACTTGGTAGAAAAGAAGGCTTACTGAATTGCATTGACAAAGGGGATCAACCGCTCGAAACGTTGCATGTAGACCACCTTGGGCCAATGGATGCCACAGCAAAGCAATACAAATATATCCTGGTACTGGTGGATGCATTTTACAAATTTACGTGGCTATTTCCAACAAAGACGACGAATGCCGAAGAGGTAGTACGCAGGATGAATGAATGGTCAAACGTAGTTGGCAATCCAACACGAATAATCAGCGATAAAGGTGCGGCTTTTACCTCCAATAAGTTCAACGATTTTTGTAAAACAAATGGAATCACCCATGTCGCAATCACCACAGGTGTCGCACGTGGGAATGGCCAGGTTGAACGCGTCAGCCGATCTGTTCTGCAAGTGTTGTCAAAATTATCAACTGACGAACCTGCAAAATGGTATAAATACGTCGGGCTAGTACAGAAAGCCATTAATTCGCATGTGCACACATCCACAAAACGTCCACCATTCGAAATCATGTTCGGAGTAAAGATGAGGGGTGATATTAGTAACAGCGTGCTTGATATTTTACGCAATGAGCTGATCGATGGGTTTGAAGATGAACGCCAAAATTTACGTCGTGATGTAAAGCAGCAAATTTTTAAAGCCCAAGCGCAATACAAGAAAAACTACGATAAACAACGAAATATTGCACCCACATAAAGTTAATGACGTGGTAGCAATTAAACGTACGCAATTTATAGCTGGCAAAAAATTAGCGAGCGAATTCCTTGGACCCTACGTTGTCACAAGGGTCAAACGGAACGACCGATATGATGTGAGAAAAGCTGAAAATTGTGAAGGTCCCTTCGAAACATCAACGTCTGCCGACAATATGAAATTGTGGCGCTATGTTTGTAACGATGAAGAATTGATGTCATCTGGGTCAGATGACGATGAACAGGATGGCC
>NW_023458652.1:0-3748 GCF_013731165.1 Rhagoletis pomonella | reverse complement strand
GGCCATCCTGTTCATCGTCATCTGACCCAGATGACATCAATTCTTCAGCGTTACAAACATAGCGCCACAATTTCATATTGTCGGCAAACGTTGATGTTTCGAAGGGACCTTCACAATTTTCAGCTTTTCTCACATCATATCGGTCGTTCCGTTTGACCGTTGTGTCAACGTAGGGTCCAAGGAATTCGCTCGCTAATTTTTTGCCAGCTATAAATTGCGTACGTTTAATTGCTACCACGTCATTAACTTTATACGTGGGTGCAATCTTTCGTTGTTTATCGTAGTTTTTCTTGTATTGCGCTTGGGCTTTAAAAATTTGCTGCTTTACATCACGACGTAAATTTTGGCGTTCATCTTCAAACCCATCGATCAGCTCATTGCGTAAAATATCAAGCACGCTGTTACTAATATCACCCCTCATCTTTACTCCGAACATGATTTCGAATGGTGGACGTTTTGTGGATGTGTGCACATGCGAATTAATGGCTTTCTGTACTAGCCCGACGTATTTATACCATTTTGCAGGTTCGTCAGTTGATAATTTTGACAATACTTGCAGAACAGATCGGTTGACGCGTTCAACCTGGCCATTCCCACGTGCGACACCTGTGGTGATTGCCACATGGGTGATTCCATTTGTTTTACAAAAATCGTTGAACTTATTGGAGGTAAAAGCCGAACCTTTATCGCTGATTATTCGTGTTGGATTGCCAAATACGTTTGACCATTCATTCATCCTGCGTACTACCTCTTCGGCATTCGTCGTCTTTGTTGGAAATAGCCAGTACCAGGATATATTTGTATTGCTTTGCTGTGGCATCCATTGGCCCAAGGTGGTCTACATGCAACGTTTCGAGCGGTTGATCCCCTTTGTCAATGCAATTCAGTAAGCCTTCTTTTCTACCAAGTTTTTTATTGTGTATTATGCATTTTACACAATTGTCTATGCAACGTCTCACTTTATTTTGCAAGTGTGGTATAAAATAATTTTGCTGTATCGCGTGCATTGTTTTTTACTCAGCGAAATGACCGACGTTGTGTGCATCGCGAATTATATCAGTTTCTAACGCTCTGGGCACCACTAATAACTCGTTTCCACCTACTGCTTTGAATAATAAATCTCCTTTTATTGTGTAGTTTTGGTATTGTTTAGTTTTTAGTATTTCACGCACTGCTATTAAGTGCTCATCTTCTTGTTCGGCTTTTCTTATACGTGTGGTAACATCTGATGCTATAACGAATACGTCCGCAACTGGATTTCGACTAAGGCTGTCGACATGTCTCATTCTTGGGGCTATACGGTGCTCAACTTTAAAACTGAAGTCTTAAAAGTTCATGATCCATTGTGAAACTTCTCTCGGGATATCGTTTTTCGACGTTGTGCTTTTAAATGCGGCACAATCTGTGATTAACGTAAACTCTACTCCAAGCAGGTAGTGACGAAACTTTTGCATTGCGAGGTGAGCTGCTTTAACTTCTAACACATAGCTATGCAGCCTAGACTCTTGAGGTGTTGCTTTTTTGCTCCAGAAGTAGACGGGATGTAGTTCACCCTGAAAAACTTGCATCAAAGCCGCTCCAAAACCCGCTTTGGAAGCGTCAGTATGTAACTCTGTTTTAGCGCTTCTATCGTACAGTTTAAGCACCGGTTCTTCTACCAACTTCTTTTTGAGTACATTTATCGCCGCTAACTCCACTTGGCCTATTTCAAACGTACTATCTTTTTTTAGCAAATCGTTAAGTGGACGTGCTATTATCGAATAACCCTCTACGAACTTTCTAAAAAAGCCGGTCAAACCCAGAAACGATTGTACATCTTTTATGTTTTTGGGCGTTGGAAACTGCTGTACAGCCCTCGTTTTTTTCACTGCCAGGTCGCACTGTACCACTTTCGATTACGTGTCCGAGAAAGTTTATTTTTGTTTGCATAAACGCACATTTTTGCCACTTTATTTTGAGGCCATACTCGGAAGTTTTAATTATAACTTTTTGCAGCTTTTTCATGCATTCGCCTGCCGTAACACCAAATACTATTATGTCGTCCATATAAAGCTCCATCACACCTTCATTCACCAGATCTTGAAAAATGTGATTTATGTAGGGTATAAAGACGGCTGGCGAATTGCAAAAAACAAAAGGTGCATAATTAAATTCGAATACGCCTTCTTTGGTAACAAAGGCGGTATATTTTTTCGCAAATTCTTTAATTGGGACATGGAAAAACCCATTTTCCAGGTCCATTACACAAAAATATTTAGCTTTTTGTAATTTTTTCTAACACATCATCTATAATTGGCAGTGGAAAACAGTCTTTTAGCACCATTGTATTTAGTTTTCTAAAATCGATACAAACGCGATATGACCCATCATTCTTTTTCACCACTACCACTCTACTCGCAAATTCCGACGTGGATTGCCTAACGATACCTTGTTCGAGCCACTTACCAACTTGCATTCTCACCGCCTCTTGCTCCTCTAGCGGAAGCCGACTTGGCGATTGACGAAAAGGTCTAATATTGTCTGTAATAATGTCCATCACGATATGGCACTCACGACCCGCTTTTGTTGGCTTATACAAATTAATAATTTCGACGATTGCATCTTTAAAACACGCTGGTACTACGAGATCGTGCTCATATTCAGTTATGTTATACACTTTCAGTTCGTTTTCAACGATTTCATCAGTAAGATTACTGAATTTATACCCGTTTTTTATCAAAGACAACCTTGAATCTATTTAGGAAGTCGAAACCAAGTAAAATGTCAAATTTTATATTTTTATCACATACGACCAAAAAGGTTTGTTCACACCTCAGATCATCAACAACAACATTACAACAACAACTGCCTTCAACTTTATTCGATACGTTACCAAGCCCATAGAGTATTTTGTCGGAATCTTTTAATAAAACGTTTGACAAGAATTTGTTATAAAAACTTTTTCTTCCAATTGATACGTCAGACCCCGTATCGACTAACGACTTCGCCTCGGTACCGTTTATTAAAATCAATTATATAAATAGGCAATCATGTTTCCTTTACACCCCTTTTACGGCTAAACTGTACTTCTAAGGTATAAACAATTATATATCATTAGAAAGGTATTTTGATGCTGATGTGCAGGCAATTTTTAAAATTTCAAATTAGTTTAAAATAGAGCGAAAAAATCAATTCAAAAGTCACACCAATACCAATGCCATACATGTACATGGTTGGGGCGGAAATGCCACCTAAATGTATGCTTTAATATTGATAGTGAATTAAAGGAACGTGCTAAGCAGCAGTATAGGAATAAGATGTATGTATGTATGTACATGAATAGATTAGCCTCAAACAAGGATGAGATAATTTTGAGTATGGAGAAGAAGAAAGGGATAAATACAGAAATTAGAATAAAAGTAAAGAAACCTAAATATAAAGACAAAGAGAAAGGAAAATTTAAATACCTAACCTAATAACAATGGTGGGGGTGAATATGTTAATGAAGAAAAGAATGGGCATATTTAGATCAGGATAAAGGAAAGGATAAAGATGAAGAAGAAGATGAAGACCAAGACGAGGAAGAAGATGAAGATGAATATGAAGATAAGGATAAAGATAACTTCTCTTAACTTAACCCCTTAACTTAACTTACCTCACTCATTAAAATCACTTTTAATTATAATTTAATTTCATTATTTAAGTTCACAATTTTAATTTACGTATTTTGATTTCACAATTTAAGTTAAGTAGGTATTTTAATTTCACA
>NW_023458651.1:208144-210905 GCF_013731165.1 Rhagoletis pomonella | reverse complement strand
CTATATTGGATTTTGCATTTTGAATTTTCAAAAACTAATTTTAAATTGGTATTAAGCGAAGTTAAGAACCTCTACATACAAAATTTCATGAAAATTTAGTATCTTTTTTTAATTCTTGGATACCATATTAGATTCGTTATTGGATTTTTGAAAATTTACTTCAGCTTTGTTACGACACATCTTATAAATGATATGATGCAAAATCTATACTAATTATATAAAGAGAAGTCCGATTTTCATGAAATTTTGTATAGAAATAGTTTTCGCTAACCACCATGTTTTAGGCTAAAAAAATTTTACTTTTTTTCGGGTAGGTGGACCAGGGACCGGTCTATTCGAAAAAATCTTATTATAGTCCGATTTGCTTAAAATTTAGTACGTAAGTAGCTTTTCAGCATATATTAGCATATATGACCCATTTTTTCCGGGAAGTGGTCCAGGGACCGATCTATTCGAAAAAATCGAATTTACGGTCCGATTTGCTTAAAATTCGGTGCGCAGGTAGCTTTTTAGCATGTATTAGCATATGTGATCATTTTTTTCGGAGAAGTGGACCAGGGACCGATCTATTCCAAAAAATCGCATTTATGGTCCGATCTGCTTAAAATTCGGTACGTAAGTAGTTTTTTAGCATATATTAGGATATATGGTCCATTTTTTCCGAGAAGTGGACCAGGGACTGATCTATTCGAAAAAATCGTATTTACGGTCCGATTTGCTTAAAATTCGGTACGTAGGTAGGTTTTTAGCATATATTAGCATATATGATCCATTTTGTCCGATAAGTGGACCAGGGACCGATCTGTTCGAAGAAATCGTATTTATGGTCCGATTTGCTTAAAATTCGGTACGTAGGTATCTTTTTGCCTGGATAAGCTTATAGATTCCTGTTTTCCAATTTCCATGCAATTTCGAATATAAATAGCTTTAAGTAACGACCATATCAAGGGGCGAATTCGTCACTAGGCAAGATTTTTTTGCACCAATCAGAAACAACGGATACTGTCAAAATATAATTATAATATATAATATATCTCAACCAATATATATTTTTAGCAATCCGTTTGTTAGTTTTCGCAAGGCTCGAGAGCGGCTGAACCGATTTTTTTGAAACTGCCACCTGCCGCACGTGTCCCAAGGATGGTTTTAGGCTGAAAAAAATCTATTTGTAAAGGGGGCGTGGCACTTCCCATACAAACCGAATTTCTCATGCTACATATCTCTGAAAGTGTGCATGGTAGAGTTTTGGAAATTGGTATGGAGATATACGAAATCAATCGCATACCCTTGGATAAAAATTTTAGCTATTGTAAAAAGGGGTGTGACATCTCCCATACAAACCGAATTTTTCATACTGCTTATCTCTGGAAATTTTTTGGTAGAGTTCTAGAGTTTTGTATGGAGATGTACGAAATAAATCGCATACTCTTGGAGAAAAATTGGAACTATTGGAAAAGGGGGCGTGGCATCTTCCATACAAACCGAATTTTTCATACTGCCTATCTTTGGAAGTGTTCATGGTAGAGTTCTGGAACTTGGTATGGAGATATACGAAATCAATCGCATACTCATGAAGAAAGAGGGCATCTCTTGGAAAGGGGGGCGTGACACCTCCCATATCAATCGAATTTTTATACTGCATATCTCTGAAAGTATTCATGGTACAGTACTGGAACTTCGTATGGAGATATGTATATAGTTGAAATCAAGCCCATACTCATGGAGAAAATTTGGGCTATTTGAAAAGGGGTGTGAGGCCTACAAACGTACCGACCTTTAGCTATCTTTGAATGAATTTTTTTTATTCTTCTGTAGGTGTGTTTGTGAGTGATCTCCTCCTAAATGGTTGTACGGATTTTAACGAAACTTTTTGTGTATTTGAGTGGGTCTCTGGATGGTTTAGTTTCACAATTTAATCCGACAGTTGGCGCTGTAGTTGAGTTATTACTACAAATCTTATTTATGATACGATTTGGCTAATGTTTTAAATATGTATGCAATACTATTGCAAAAACGTGCTGCCAAGTGGTGCTGAAGTCGAGCTATTACTAAAAATAGCCAAGTGAGGCCGTGAAGGTCAGATTAAATCGACCTGTTGCACCATTGAGTATATCGAACGCTCCTGCGTTGCAATTGGCCCAATGGATGTGATTTTCCAATATTATTATGCGGTCAAACTTTTAAGGTATTTCGTCTGAAATAAGTATATGTATATTGCATTTCTGTAGAACAATGATTCGCGCCCATTTTGAAATTGCCACCTACTATACTGTAAAGCTTCTAGGACATTCACTATAGAACCGGGTCATTGTTGCCGCCAGGGAGTGAAGAAGAAAAAATTTATTTCGCTTTGCGAATAACCGTGCTATGAAATGCTGCACAATTGGAGAATTTCAAGAACGGATATAACACTTTCCGTAGGTTATTTAAAGCGGCAAATGACCACCAAACCTTAATCTTAGCAGACAAATGAGCCAATGAAAATCGTAAACGTGAATTGTTGGTGAAAATGTTGGACCAAAAAGTTTCAATAAAATATATAAAAATTTTGGGCGTGACGAAGTTCGCCGGGTCTGCTAGTATGGAATAAATTAGAGTAATCGTTAATATTTTAATACACTTTATATTATTTGGAACACGTGCTAAAGTTGGGCTAGTGAAATAAAAATGGCCGTCGCTCTTTTTGGCGCGAGTATGCGCTGCTTTTCTTTTCGTAGATCCTTAAAGCGCACTTTGCATTAGTTTTTGGCAACGGAATGAA
>NW_023458651.1:206961-208044 GCF_013731165.1 Rhagoletis pomonella | reverse complement strand
GTTCACTTGATGTTTTTTTTACTTATCAATCAATGAAAAACAGTTGAGTATGCCTATACTTATTAGTTAAAATTGGAGTGTTTATGATTCTTCCTCTTCTTCCTGCAGTTTGACAACTTCCAAAAAGTTGCCAGGAAAAATAGTCCGGGTGATCTCGGGCTAGTGAGAAATAAAAATTACTTTCTCTCAAAGTGGCTCTCAATACTAGAGTCCGACCGATTCCAATTTTTTTTCAGGTACCGATGCCGATGCCGAATGGGAAAGAATCGGCCGATGCCGATGCCGATGCCATAAAAAATTACAAATAAATCTATTAATTCATAAAATCAGTTAATTTAACGGAGTTAACAAAACAAAAGAAAACAAAGAATTTAGTTAACTGGCTTGTTGTGCAACATTACATAAACACGCATGTACATACATATGCACGTGTAAAAATATATGTACATAAATCATTTGTCGGCCGCTGTGGTGTAGTGGTAAACAGTGCGCGCTTCCACTCCGCAGCAACTGGGTTCAAATCCTGGTCAAAGCAACATCACACAAAATATAGAAAAAAGGTTTTTTCTTAACAGCGGTCGTCCCTCGGCAGGCAATGGCAAACCTCCGAGTGTATTTCTGCCATGAAAAACAGCTTCTCATAGAAATACCATCGCCGTTCGGAGTCGGCGTAAAACTGTAGGTCCCTCCGCTTTGTGTGACAACATCAAGGCGCACGCCACAAATCGGAGGAGAAGCTCGGCCAATCACTAACATATGTGTTTAGCGCCAATCTATTATTATTATTAAATCATTTATGTACATTACATAAAACATTTTTTTTATATGGTATAAGCAAGAAATATTTAGGAACATAAAATTTCATTTCCTTTTGTACTAAAATACACTCCTTTGCACTCAATGCATAAAAACTTATATGCTAGGTATGTATGTATGTACATACCAGGGTTGTTGCGAATATTCTCATTCGCATTCGCAACCGCGGACCTTCCGCATTAATTTTAACATTCGAATTCGCCTTTGCCTTCGCAATAATCAATGCGGATCTTTTGCAATGCGAATATTGAAGGGACCGAAAATAAC
>NW_023458651.1:200011-206861 GCF_013731165.1 Rhagoletis pomonella | reverse complement strand
TTAAAATATCTTGACTAAAATTGGAACCTGCAAGCAACATGAGCGACCGATAAAATTCAGAGGGTTTACGATCACCCATCTCTGAATCTGACAAAATTTTATCTAATTTCTTATTTTCGCTTAAAGAATGCCTTTCAATTAAGACTTTCTTTAATTCTGAAAACTTGTTGTTCTTGCGGAAGCGCTGAGATTGTGTGTTCATATTTTGTAGTATCTTGTGTAATGTTTTTCATGTTAAATTGCATTTCTGTATGTACAAACCAAGCTTCTGGACAACTTTGCCAAAATTGTGGAAGCTTGACTGAGGTTGCATACACCTCATTATTATTTTGACTAGCATAAGGATTTGCCAACTCCTCTTGAAAAGAGTTGTTTTGCAAATCTATAAGCGAGTCACTTAAATTATTAGTCCCTGTAGATGTGTGTGTATCATGTGGGGGTGAACGAAACATTATGATAACATAAAATAATCTCTATAAGGAGTGTTTACAATTTATCCGAAACAAATTAAAAAGAAGATATGATATTAAAAATATATTTGTCAAAAATATTACATACAAAGATACAGCTCACCACTGTGCTCTGAAACTGCTGATATTAGCAGCACGGTCGACCTGATAGTTGCTGCAACTGCTGTGCCGGTTGCTGTGATTTGGTGTCGTTGTTGCTGCTGCTTATCGCCGGTGTTGATTGCTGCTACTTTTTGCCGTTGTTGTTGTTGCAGCTTGTTTCCGTTGTTATTGTTGTCAGTAATGAACAGACACAAAGTCGACAAGAGATTTTCTCCGGTTGTATGAAGGATGCAGGTAACCACGACCAATTGCTGGGGAGCGATTTTTGGTATGTGCACGCTTGACGTTAACGCTGATGTGTGAACTGATTTCTGTTGATGTAGCTGATGAGGTTTATTAGAACTGCTCTTGCTACCACTGACGAAACTGTTGCGACGCGTTTAAGTTGAAACCGCTGCTGCGGCTGTTGCTGCTATTGTGGTTGTTGTTATAGTTGGCGCCGTACTCGCAAATTGTAGTGCTGTCGTCTTGCCTCTCCGGCAATGCAGAGAGCGATTAACTAATAACGGATTCGGCTATAGACTACACTTAACCGTTCTTTCGATCACACTAAACATGTCCTCTCAACTCTAGTGTTCTTTCGTGTTATAGCCAATTTAATTCTGTTACACTGTTTCTTAGTAGAACTATATTCACAACAGAGAAAATGGTTGCTGATCGAAAATGTCGTGAGCTTACAGCACTCTTAAAACTTTTTATTTTGCTTCCAACTACAGCTATTGCCGCTCCTGGATTGCCAATTGTAGTAGTGAGTATATCAAGGATTTAAAGAAATTCAATTTAATATTTAATATTGTATAAAATTCGGTTGTTAACAGTTGCAAGAAAAATGTTTGAATAATAATGAAAATTTTCTGTTTGATTGACGAACCACAAAAATCACATAAATCTAAAATTTCCAAAATTACTAAGTTGAAATGAACACAGTACAATAAAAGGTAATAACACAAATACAAACCCTACAATATATATAATACCCCAAAGGTATTTCTTGTCCATGTCGTAAAATCTGCACCGTTCGTTCGATTATCCATAATGAGGTGTCAAATGAAAGAGTTTGGAATGTAGATGCTAGGTAAGGTTGCCAGATTTTTTTTTGCGTGAAATCAATACCTTAGACTTTTCCTTGCCCCAAAAATCAGTACTTTTCAGTACACTTTTATTTAAAGCAAAATTATGAATGTTAGTAGCAGAAAACACTTTAAAATATCGGAGTACTTGTTTTTTAACAATATTTTTCTTTATAAATAAAATGTAGTTCATAAAAAATAAAAATGTTATTCATTTTAAGATAGTGTACACATTAACATTATGGAGTATAAAATACCCTTATAATATCATATTACACAGGAGCTAATGAATTATTTAATATTTATTAAATTTTTTAATAACAACAATGAGATAATTTCCACTTTCAGTGTTTAAATAATCAAAGAACTCTTTACATTTCATTTTAAAATTACTTTAAGTTTGGAGTTCACTTTCAAAAATTTTAATTAGAAGTGGGTTTCTCTCTTTGCGCCAGGAGGGAAACATATACTTAAGATCCTCTCAGTTCCTAAGTCCTCTCAGTCGTTTGAGTGTAGCATTGGAAAAAACAAAGTTACATATGTATTTTGTCAAACTGTGGAAACGTACCACTATTTTAAGACTTCATCAAAGTATATTTCCTCATGGCTTAAATTACTTTTTTCAACTGCGCAAAAACTTTGAAAGGCTAAGAATTCTCTAAACAGAGTATCCAACTCGATGTCTTGTACAATGTCAGTAAATTGAGAAAAAAGTATTGTAAGTTGTAGGCAAAAGACATTCAATTATTCTAATTTGTTAAGTGACTGAAAGTTATTTCTGAGATAACAAACAACACCCGACAAAAAAGGTCAGGCCTCTTTTTAAATAAATTGTACTCCATCATATTATGGCAATTGGTACGTAACGACTCGGCGATATGCCCACAAAACTCTTTTTGTTATGTTAATTTCTTGCGCATATGAAACATTACCTATAACATCAACTAAAATTAAATTATTTTTTTCTTACTTTTTACAGTACAGTTTAGGCAAGTTCCAACGTTATATAAAATAATATTTCACAAACAAATTACATGGGGAAAATTACAGAACATCGAGTTACCGAGAACCTACAATGTATGCTCAGAATTGAAAATTCAGTACAAATCAGTACAAATTTTGAAAAATCAGGACATTCGCGTACTGTTCGAAGAAATTAATAAAATCAGTACGAGAGATGAAAAATCAGTACTGTACTGATAAAATCAGTACGTCTGGCAACCGTAATGCTAGGACTTACCGTTGATTTTTGACATTTTAGGTTCGGAAATTTTTTTTATATGAAAAAAATGCGGAGGACCGTCAATAAAAAAAATCAATACCAAAATTTTGTCTAAAAATGCTGATCAAGAAGTTAGAAATTTTGGTCAAACTCTGCAGATTTTTCGGCCCCATTATGGTTCACAACTCAACTTAGTTGACTTAGTTGAGTTGTGTCTGAAACAACTCAGCTTGTAGACAACTCATTTATTTATTGCTATTGCCGTTCACAACTGTTTTCACTTGACCGTAGCCATTGAAATAGTCGGCAATTCGATACAAATTTTGGTATTTTAATAAGATTATGTTATTTTAATTGGCGGCCGCTGTGGTGTAGTGATAGGCAGTGCGCGCTTCCACTCCGCAGCGCCCTGGTCAAAGCAACATCGCAAACAAATTTTGAATAAAGGTTTTTTCTTAACAGCGGTCGCCCTTCGGCAGGCAATGGCAAACCTCCGAATGTATTTCTGCCATGAAAAACAGCTTCTCATAAAAATACAATCGCCGTTCGGAGTCCGCGTAAAACTGTAGGTCCCACCACTTTGTGTGACGACATCAAGGCGCACGCCACAAATCGGAGGAGAAGCTCGGCCAAACTCTAACATATGTGTAAGCGCCAATCCTTTATTATTATTATGTCATTTTAATTATATCAAAATAATTAAAAGCAAAAAAATGGAAATCAGTTACGAATATGTTTTACCGACGAGCCCGAGTCACCAGCATACTGACAGACAACTGTTTTCAAAGTTGAGTTGAGTTGTTTTCCACAATACCAATTTACACCTTACAACTCAACTATCTTCAAAGTTGTGAATCATAATAGGGGTCTTCATAATTTTTGCACAAAGTCTTAATTTATATCGTGTTTGTTAAGTAATCAGCTATAAACTAAAGAAAAATAGCCAAAACTTACTGAAATGTCGCGTCCCAGTTTTTATTTATCATTTTGTATCAAACTCAGTACAAAAGCTATATTTTGAAAATTTTCGAAAACGGGCTAAAATTACGCCCACTTTAGATTTCCGAAAATAAAAACGCGTAAAAAACGTTAAAAACGTATGGTGTGTTGCTTTAAAATGTTGCACCACGTTGGATGTTGTATTCTAGCAGCTAAAGGAACGTATACTAAAAATTTCAGGCAAGAGCTCACGATTAAAAAAAAATATTTTTTTTTTCACAAAAAATTCGAAGTTTGTGAGAATTACCCACATATTTATTTAATAAATATTTTTTTTTGTCAAACTTGTTTTAATTTTTTGATTCCAAAACCGAAACCGGAACGCAACCTAAACAGAAACCGAAACAAATTTTGAAGAACGAAACGAAAACCGAAACCGAAAGCCTTGGCAAAACCTATACCGAAACCGGAACGTTGTTTTGTATAGGTTTCATTCCTTGGTTTTTGGTACTGAGACTTAAAAATTTTTATTGATGGTGTATTTAAATACATCCTACCAAAATCTGTGAAAAATGCAGTTTCGAAAAAAGTTTTGGTTAAGGCCTTTGAAGGTAACGATATATATACATACATATATATCGTCATTCTGCAAAACCGTGTAACTGACATTTGCTGCCAAAAATTGGATTTGCTCACACAAGCTCTTGGGTCAATCCTTATCCTTTCGTCCTGAAATATACTTGCCAGAAATGCGATTGCTTTATAAAAAAGAGAACCATTTTGAAATATGAGTGTTTTTACTCTAGAAAATAATTTATGCAACCTCACATACGCGGTTTTGCATTATCTTGATACGCGGTTTTGTACTTTAAACGACGATATGTTTGTGTTTTCCCCCAATAAAATTTTTTTTCTCGGAGTTCCCTGCGGGCACTTTTTGTACCAAATTTTGACAAACACCTTATTTTTATCTCTTACCCTGTTTTTATTTTACCCAAATTTATGGAATTTTATCGATATTTTTTTATAGAGCATCTTCACTAGCATACATCTAATCTTGCCGAGTCATTTGTTGTTATCATTGTTGTTGTCATTCCTTTGTAGTTAACTGAGATCGTTTTTATTTTTGCACATTTCTTTTGCTCTTTTTGTTTACTTCTTTTAGTAATACTTGTCACAGCTGTTTGCTTTGCGTTTATTGAGTGTCATAATTACAATGATACTGAAACTGTTCACTACATTTATTTGAAGCTATTTACATCAGCCTAAATTGTTATAGTTTATTTTGTTTGTCTTTTTATTAACAAGTGCTATTAAATCTTTCATTATGAAGTGCGTTCTTGATACTTGCCAAATTAAAAGCGATTCTGAACGCTACTTATCGTGCTGGCGCTGTGATGGTTTTTGCCATTTAAAATTTGCTGGTTTGACAGGTAGAACTCTGGACGCTATTAATGATGGCAAAGGTCTTCGCTGGTCTTGTTTAAAGTGCAGGTCAACCGAAGTTAACCTCTTTAAGTGGTTTAGGCAAACCAGAAATGGTTTTTCTGAGGTGGGGAGAGAGTTGTCGGTACTGACCGAAAAATTTAACCATTATGAAAATGTGTTTAAATCTTTTAAATGCTTAGATACCGTACAATCTATGAAGGATATTCGTGGGTCAAAACGCAAGCGTCTTCATAGTCCGCCTAATGAAATGATAATCGTTCCACGTCAGAACAATCTTCCGAATGACTTAATTAATCTCTATTCTCCATGTCCACAGACATCGGAGTCGTCATCCTCAAAGGAATGTATAACAAAGTCTGTTCCGCTTCTAATAACAACGAACCTGAAGTATCTTCTGCTTCCCCCGTTGAAGTTGTGGCACCGTCTTCTAATCCTCTAACGCTTACTCTACCCTCAATTAGTAACTCAGATACTCAACCCCTTCCACCGGTAATCGAGTCTAATACTAGGAGACTGGTTGTGGTTCCCCCAAAGAAGTCTATATTCGTCTCTAGATTTTCGAGGGATACTTCCGAAGACGATATAAAGTTTTACATCTCGTCCAAATTTAATAAAAATATCAATTTAAAATTTAATTTTAAACATGAAATAAATACATATGTCTTCATTTAAAATTGACGTGAAAATTTTGACATGCTGCTTAGTAGTTCTTTTTGGCCTTCCGGAGTTTTCGTTCGTGAATTTGAGTATAGGCCCAACAAAAATAATAATTTAGCAAATATTCCCCGTCAGAATACTGAATAAAATAACTGATTACTAAAGCTGCTTTAAGTATTTATTATCAAAATGTAAGAGGCTTAAATACTAAATTAACGAACTTATATCTTAATGGCCTTGAATGCAATTATAATATAATTTCTTTCACTGAAACTTGGCTCAAACCTCACATTTTTAATTCAGAGATTCTTTCAAATAATTATCATATATACAAAAAAGATCAGGAGGACAGAATCGGCGGTGGCGTACTCTTCGCCGTAGACTCTTCAGTAACATCTGAAGAAGTTAGTCTTACTTACTTAGATCTATGCTATATTCCTCCCCGATCTGACTTATCAGTGTATTCACAACATTACTCTTTACTGAAATCAACTAGTTCAATGATTAAACCCTCTGATTCAACGATTGTGTTGGGTAACTTTAATTTACCAAATGTATCATGGAACGTCATTAAAATGATATCGTACCTTTCTCGTCCAGTACGTGCAACAACGTATTTTTAGAGGAGATGGCTTAACTCTGCCTAAATCAAGTTAATGTACTTCGGAATAAGTTTGGCAAAGTATTAGATGTTTTTTATGTTGATGATGCTTCTAAGTCCGCTGTAAATAAATGTGACCCACTAGTTTTGCCCGAAGATGTCTACCACCCTGCTATTGAGATATCTTACAAAATTATAAACGATGGTCAAAATCGCGGTATCCAAATATACGAACCAAATATTACCTTTGATTTTTCGAAAGACAACTTTAAAAAACTGATTAAAGAATTGTCTAAATTGTCGTGGCCTATATACAAAGAAAACGTTGAGCAGTTCTTTG
>NW_023458651.1:183122-199911 GCF_013731165.1 Rhagoletis pomonella | reverse complement strand
TAAGCAACAAATTAATCAAAATTCTAGATATAGATCATATAATAGGAATTGTTTTAGAAGTCCATATAGAGGTAGATCAAAATCTCGTGATAGTCAAAATTGGTTATGTAGATACCATTACAAATTTGGTGATAAGGCTCAGAAATGTCAACAGCCTTGTGCTTTTTCTAAAAACAAAAATTCGTTAAACTAGAGTCATCCGTTGTTGTGGCGGCAAACAATGGAAATTTAGATATTACCACACGTCGCCTATTTATTTTTGATAAAACAAACAAACTAAATTTTTTGATTGATAGTGGAGCAGAAATTTCTATACTTCCGGTAAAAAAATTCCCTCATACAAAACGTTCTTCAGATATAATACTTACTGCAGCCAATGGTTCAACGATTTCAACGTATGGTAAAAAGATTTTAAATATAAATTTAGGTTTAAGACGCGAGTTCCCATTTACGTTTCTCATAGCTGATATTGCGAAACCTATTATTGGTGCAGATTTTCTTTGCAAATACGGTCTCTTAATTGACATGAAATGCAAACGTTTAGTTGATCCAGTAACAAGTCTTTCGGTTAACACCGTTTCATGTGTTTGTAACATTTCGCTTCCAAAAATTTTCGTAGTAGAGAACAAGTATACAAGATTGTTGAAGGAGTTTCCTTCTTTGATCGCTGAGCCAGATTATTCGAAACCGGTTAAACATTCTACGGTTCACAGACTGAAGGAAATCTGCCATTCTCTAAGCCAAGGCGCTTGGATCCGATTAAATTTAAAGTAGCCAAAACTGAATTCGATTTTTTAGTGAGGACAGGGATTTGTAGACCTTCAAATTCTTGTGTAGCATCTCCACTGCATCTTGTACCTAAAAAAGAACAGAAGAGGATATCTATAAAACTGCAATAACGACACCTTTCGGTATGTTTGAATTTATACGAATGCTTTTCGGACTAAGAAATTCAGCGCAAACTTTTCAAAGATTTATTAATGAAGTAGTTAGTGGTTTAGATTTTGTTTTTACATATATTGATGATCTATTGGTTGCAAGTGAAAATGAAGAACAGCATTTTAAAGATCTCCGTATACTTTTCCAACGCCTAACAGAGTACGGGTTAGATATCAAACCAAGTAAATGTACTTTCGGTGTAACAAGTGTTGACTTTTTAGGACATAATATTTCTGGGGCAGGAATTAGACCCTCTGATGAAAAAGTGATAGCTATTCGTAGTTTTGAACGTCCTAAATCTATTAAACAGGCGCAGAAATTTATAGGCATGGTTAATTATTACCATCGATATGTACCAAAATTAGCTGAGTTTACGGCAGTTATCTACGACTTAATCAATCGAACAACTAAGAAACGTGACAAGTCCTTAATTTGGGATGACACAACAAATAAAGCCTTTGAATGTATTAAAGAAAAGTTTGCGTCTACGGTATTGTTAAATCATTTTAACAAAGATGCCAAACTCTCTTTAAATGTGGATGCATCTAATACGGCAATTGGTGGTGTCATACATCAAACGTTTGATAACAAATCAGAGCCACTAGCTTTCTTTTCTAAGAAACTTTCTCCATCCGAGGTTAAGGACAGTGCATTTGACAGGGAGTTGCTAGCTATTTATTTGAACATTAAACATTTTCGCTATCTTTTAGAAGGACGACAATTTACAGTTTTTACAGATCACAAGCCTTTGATATATGCTTTGAGTTCAAAAACCGAACGTAGTCCGAGACAAACTAGACATATGGAATTCATTGCACAATTTACTAATGATATACGATATATTAAAGGACAGGAGAACATTATAGCTGACACATTATCTCGAGCTTTCGAGGTTGATGCAATTAAAGGTACAGAACTGAATTTCAAAGTTTTACAAAATGAACAAGAACAGGACGAGGAACTAAACACATTAAAATCTGGAGACACATCACATAACCTTAAATTAATTCAAATTCCACTTTTAAATTTTAATATTTGGTGTGAAATGACAGGTGAGAATCCTAGGCCATTTGTTCCAAATTGTTTACGCAAGACAGTGTTTAATATGTTACATGGCATTACACATCCTGGTACAAAAGCTACACGTCGTCTAATTATTAAAAAGTACTATTGGCCAAAAATGCACAAAGAAATTAATATTTGGTCAAAAGAATGTATAAATTGTCAAAAATGGACCTCTTCCTGTATCGAAAGGACATCGTTACATTTTTACAATAGTTGACAGGTTCACGCGTTGGCCCGAGGCATACGCATTAAAGGACATTTCAGCGGCAGTGGTTGCAAATAAATTTTTTAGAGAATATGTTTCACGTTTTGGGGTACCGTTAAAAATCACTACAGATCAGGGTACTCAGTTTATGTCAAAATTGTTTTCGGAACTAACAAAATTGCTTGGTAGTCATCACGTTGCAACTTCTGCATATCATCCTCAAGGGAATGGTATGGTAGAACGGTTTCACAGGCAGTTAAAAGCTACGATAATGGCTAGAAATGGAATCAACAATTGGTATGATGAGCTGCCGATAATACTTCTGGGTTTACGATCGATGTATAAAGAAAGTATTTCAGCCACATCATCTGAGATGGTTTTTGGGCAAAATTTACGCCTACCCGGTGAACTTGTAGTTCCATCTGAGGAAAAATTTTCCCCGATTGAAGTTTTAGGCAATTTGCAGGAACATTTTAAAAATGTTAAATCAAATTTAAGGCATAATCAAAATTCTGATACTGGTGTATATATACCAAAGGATTTGGAGACTTGTAAATTTGTTTTTATGCGTGTTATTAATAAAAGATCATTGCAACAACCATACGAAGGACCTTATAAGGTTGTTAAAAAAAAAAAAAAAAAATATTTCAAACTTGAAGTAGATAATGAGGTTAAAACAATTCCGATAGACAGACTAAAACCAGCAATCATTGAAACAGAACTAATACCAGAAACAAACACTAATACAATGAATAACACAACATCAAATAAGAAACGAGTTACTTTTAATTTATATAACATTAATTCTCTAGAAGGGGGAGTATTGTAGGGTTTGTATTTGTGTTTGGAAATTTTAGATTTATGTGATTTTTGTGGTTCGTCAATCAAACAGAAAATTTTCATTATTATTCAAACATTTTTCTTGCAACTGTTAACAACCGAATTTTATACAATATTAAATATTAAATTGAATTTCTTTTAATCCTTGATATACTCACTACTACATATACATATATTTTTTTTTTTCAATTTCTCTTATTTCTCTTTCGCTCTGTAACTTTTTAAAGATAAAAACAACTGGTGTACGAGGATCATAGTTCAATAGTATCTTGTACAATGGAGCATACACGTATTTAGCAAAAATTTTCAATTGCAGAAGATGTGCTGATAAAAAATAAGGTATTTTCACTTTTGTGCACGCATCGGAACCTTTTAAGGAAGTTTTTTTTTTTAACTACCTTCTAATGAGATCACATACGCCTGCCACGTCTAGATTGATTGCTTTTATACCCCAGAACAGAGCTTCTTAAAGGGGGTTCCGCGGAACCCAAGGGTTCCGTAGAAAAGCCACCGAGGTTCCACGAAATTAATTTTGGTATGAATAAACACGTCGGTCGGTTTGAGTTGCACACAGAAAGAAAAGTTCTATAAACAGCTTGACCGAGACGCAATTATCTATTTCCAAAAATACATATCTAGTCGTAGTTGGTATGATTGCCGTACTGAGTGCCATAACTACATAAAGGCCAGTATGCAGCTCTCAAGAAAACGGTCAAGAAAAAAATTGCCATTATTTCGTGTGTGTGTCCAAGAAATTTTGACATCTGATGCTGTTGCCTCACTCTTTCCTCAAGAAATAATGGAACGGGCATATATTTCTGTTGCAAATGTGGGTTGCCTTATGCCTTCTTTCACAAAAAAAAAATAGAAAACCTTAGTAGAAAGCGTAGAAAATTTCTTAGAACAGCGTACTACCTCAAGGAAATTTAACACAAGAAAATTTCTTAGCCATTTCTTGTTGGTCATTTTATATGGAGTTTTTGCTTTTCTTGAGACCTGCATACTGGCATTAAGAACGTTGAGCTTGCGCTTGTCACCTTTTCTTTTCTAACCGGTATGTGTTGTTGGTCGCTGTATCCAAGGGTTATATTCAACTTTTTACAAGGAACGCGGTGAATTGCCAAATGAAATGTGAAATGTCATAACTGGGCACTTGGTAAATAACCTGAAATCTTTGTCAGATTATTTTTCGGATGGTAGTAGTAATCTAGGTGGTGTAGTGGTAAGCAGTGTGCGCTTTCACTCCTCAGCACCTGGGTTCAAGCGCTGGTCAAAGCAACATCGCAAAAATTATACAAAAAGGTTTTTCTTAACAGCGGTCGTCCCTCGGCAGGCAATGGCAAACCTCCAAGAGTATTTCTGACACGAAAAACAGCTTCTTATAAAAATACAATCGCCGTTCGGAGTCGGCGTAAAACTGTAGGTCCCTCAGCTTTGTGTGACAACATCAAGGCGCACGCCACAAGTCGGAGGAGAAGCTCGGCCAAACACTAACATATGTATAAGCGCCAATCTATTATTATTATTATTTTTTTTTTTGTTCTTAGGAGAGGGAAATGCTTTATGCACTGGCCCAGGGCGCTAGTCTCTATACTACCTTCCCCGAGTGTGGGACTCCTACCGAAGCGTGTTGGGCTACTCACTAAAACCCAAACTCCCACCGCCCGCGCAAGAATTCCGCATCTGGCACCGCAATTCTGCATGTCTTCAGATGCAGGAGCGCGCTGCTAGAGCCTTGGGGCTGCTCTTTTGTAGGGGCGTTTCATTCGGGTGTCCTCAGTAGACAACCGTCCCCTCGTTTGCAGCGGAGTACGAATTTCACGTATGTCGCAACTGCTTCCCACTTTTCTGCACTGGAGATCATCACCCCAACTATGTTGTTCGGAGTTATGTCTCCGTATCTTTCTTCCAACATTCTGCGCGAAATCAGGAAGTGTTCGCAGGAGAAGAATGTGTGGTACACGTTATCTTCGACGTTTCCACAGTAGTGACAGAACGGTGAGTCCACCCTTCCCGTTCTATGAATATATTCTCGGAAGTAACCTTGACCGGTGAGGAATTGCGTCAGGTAGAAATCGTCTTCCCCATGCGATCTGTTCAACCATGTTTGAAGGTCGGCTATCAGGGAGTGCGTCCATCGACCTTTTGTGCCCGCGTTCCAGTTTTGTTGCCACTGCTAATCAGTTGCTCGCGCGCCCTTGCCGCGGCAGCTGCTCGACCTATCTCGGCACTGAGATTGCAAATCTCTTTTCGCTCGTAAGCAAGTAGCTCAATTGGCATGACGCCAGATATAACTAGAACCGCGTCCGCAGCCACTGTACGGTATGCAGAAGCAATGCGTAGTGCCCTCTGCTCTGGACCGAAGACATTTGAATCCGGTATTTTTTGACTTTCAATGCGTCGGACCATATTTCTGCCCCGTACAGGAGCACCGACTGGACTGCTGTCATCAGAAGCTTCCTGCGGCTTGGCTTCGGGCCGCCCGCGTTCGCCATCAGCCGGCTTAGAGCCACCGTGCTCTGCGCAGCTTTTTCACATACTCCATGGATGTTGATCTATTATTTTTTATTGCCCAAATAATAGACATAAGAACGATTATAAGAAATGTAAACATAACAAAACTGTCAAAGCTAAACTTCAAAATGGGGGGGATTGCCAGATGAATGTACGTTACCAATAGTTATTCAAGACACGAACCATCGTATGGGTATAGACACGAATTGACATGGCCACTATGAAAACGCCCACACTGACATACGATAAAAGAATCGGTGGTCACATACCACGAGACTAGAAAAATATATTTCTTTTTGGAATTGGACACGGAGCGAACCACATTCATCAGCCCTCGCAAAAACGGAATTACAACCAAGTAATTAAAGTGGATTAAAAGCTTGTATTAAAAGCTTGTATTAAAAGCTGACGGCATTCGGGGAGTCACCCCTCAGTGGAAATTAATAGAGGCAAAAGGTGCCGTCACATTCCTTCTGGCAAATCCCCAGCCATGTTGTTGCGTAGAATAAAGAAGTTGTGAGCATCAAATCGGGACTATTCATTTGACAGCAATTGAGTCACCATAAGCCGGTAATACAAAATCATTACACGTAAGTCAGCCACTTTCTTGCCACCATCCATTGGAAACGAGCTATCCATCGACCGTAAATAAAGATTCCTGTTTGGACCGACAAACCAAGGTCAAGCAAATCATTGGCGCCCAACTAAACGGGTGAAAAAGAATAAGTTTTCGTTGAACATAACCACACTTAAGCCCGGCATAAAATAACCGCGTGCTCAGCTGAGGGAAAATAAATTTCATCATCGAATCAATTTAATACGTCATAAAATTAGATTTACGGAAAAATTAAAATCTTGCAGTCGTTTTTCTCATTTTGTTGGTCACAAAATTGTACGTCAGCGAACCATACATATTCGAGTTTAATAGATTTTTTATAAATTTTCCTTTAGAAATTCCGCTATTATAAATCATCATTGAGATTGAATCAAATAATTATCTTTTGAATTCATAATCACGGTAAATCAATATCGTCCTCAGTCTTCACACGTCATGATTTAGTTGATTTTTATTGGAGCCCGTTTTCAATCAAAATTTTTGAGGATATTTTGATTATTTAATTCCGCGGGGGTGAATGGTGATCTATCTGTGATCAGCAGTCATAACCATTCTCGTTCAGTTCAGTTCGCCAATTCTGAAAAGAAAGTTAATTGAATTTTTTTAATCAAGTAACACCACACATCGACGGTCAAGATTTTTGAACCGATAATTTTTCATTTCGTCTTTCGGTATATGTTTAAGCAACGTAACCGATAACACGGTCAATATTAATTGAACCAAACTATTAATTTTTCTTTATTTTTTTTTGTAATTTCTTTGGGTGTTCATTTCCAATAAAATTTGAAACTCGTATCAAAGTAATCTCGTTTAACATTCTCAAACTGGTTGAATATTCTCAGTCTGATTTGGTCTTCCGGTAAATTCGGGGGTGGATAGTCTTGATCTTGGTTGCGTACCTTGTTGGCGACAGAAGGTGCCGAAGGAGATACAGGTAATACTCCCAAGTATTCAAGGCCTTCGCTGCATCCCGGGAGCAAACAACTTGGTCCATAAAAAGATTCGAGCTAGTGCGTTAAACGCCATTCTCAGCCCACGTATAATATTAAACAAAATTTTGGACCGAAAATCACATGAGATATACAACCAATTGAGCGTGAATTTTTTGTTGAACTAATTAGATTTAAAGCAATATTCAAATAGTGATCGATTTATGCGATATTATTTTTGAAAGTGGATTTTCAAAACGACATACCATAGAATAAAATAGTAATAATAATAAATAATAAACTGAAGTAAATACTGTACTGATTTTAAATCGAGTACCATCATCTTAGAACATAGACTTTAATAAAACGGACTTTACGTCTACCGTTGGCGAATGAGGTGTTAACAACTCAGGGTCGTCTTCATCAAATGATACATTATTGTTATCGAACCGCTTGGTTGAAGTGGAAACCCGAGTCGGCCTTCACGCCAGGCAGATCTGATCGGAAAATTTCAATCGAAGATTCGTGAGCTTCGGATGTCTTCACCGAATACGGGAATTCCGACGTGCGATCCCCAATTTAGTTTGAACTCGACCTTCCATGGTTTTGAGAATGAACGGGGAACGATGAGTTCAACTCAAAATACTGTTCCATCACAATATTTACCCTTAACCATACCAGATTCGATTCCAAACCAGAATATATCCACTTCGGTTCAGGCAACTGAACCACGGTATACCCTGACCACCAGTACGGTTAATTCAAATGCTCAACCAGCCGTTCTCAATTCAGTGTCAGGCGGAATGGAACCAACATTACACCAACTGTCTGTAATGGTGTCTGAGTTGCTGAGAGCCCAAACACAGATGCAACAGCAAATGATCCGTGATCGGATTCAGTTGCAGATACAAATTCCTGACGTTCGTGATATGAACCAAACCATGCCAACGACCTGGAATCATACCTGGATACCACCCTCGGTGGATCCTCTGCATGGTTCTTTGGGTGGTCCTGCAACCTTACAAACTCAAACGATCAATACCTACCGTGGTGTTAGAACGTCTCATATCCAAGAACCAATTAATCAACCATCTCATTTATATCCGAATTATTCGCTATCCGGTCCACCACAATCACGACCAAATCAAGCCACTATATTCGACGAATCTGCCCAAGCGGATTCAATGGATAGGAAATTCAGAGGCTTACGATCGTGGATGGGACGTGCTCAATTCGATGGCGTTCATGTGAACGAAAAATTTCTATCGGTTGAAGATTATTTGGCTATTATTGGCTCATTTCGATATAAGATTGGAGTACCCGACCATGAATTGGTAACGCGTTTGGTACCCACACTCACGTGAGCCGCTCGACAATGGTACTTCACCGAACTGAGAAACTTCGGTGATTATCAAGATTTTGCACGAAACTTCGTGCTCGTTTCCTCAACAAACATACACGGGCCCAAGTAATATTGTCATATGCACAGATTAAATTCGATCCACGTTCGCAAACACTGCTGAAACATATGTATCGATGACTTGACATTCCAATGGCAGGATAATTCCTGTGGTCTGGATGAACGGGACCACCTCGATATCATCATTGGTACCTTATCCGATCATCTGCGTGAACTCGTCCACACTCGTAAAGTCCACACGTTGGAGCAATTGCGTGAGTTCGCTCAGCGAATTGCACCACATTCGTTAATTGTTGCCACACCCCGTCCGGAAAGAACCCGTTCGGATAGACAGCGATCAGCGCCACGGGAAATTTCGGCAATACATGATTCACCGGATGAGTCTTCACATTCGGAATATACCGCTTCGTTTCCTGGATCCGCCTCCGATGACAGGGAATGTGCATACGTGAACAAGCAAAAGAAACCAATTAAAGCATCTCAGAAACGTAGGTATTCGAAACCAGTCGAAGATTATAAAAATGACAAAAATCCAAAGGGGAATGATACGAAAGTAGGAACTATCGTCGACCCATTTCTCGCTGTTGAGGGCGACGAAAATGTATGATGTGCAAAATGTCTCGTGTGGGGCCATCACTTCAAAAAGTGTCGAACCCAACCGAATAGGGTGATCTGCTACAAATGTACACGAGCAGGGGTTACGTCTGATCAATGCCCGTGTTCAAAAAACGCGTAAGGGAGTCGATTGGGAATAGGGGTCCATCGTACTCAGAATCCACAACTTTATCTAAATCCACTGTCTCTAACAATCCGCACTCTACCGAAGACCCTCTACAAATCGACAAATCTTCAGTCCCGAATTCCAGTAATAATTCTACTCTGATTCTTAACGAGTATAATCAAACTCAAAGGGATGGCAAAGAACCATCAACCCAATGTTCTGAACGAACACCACCAATTACAAACCTACTTCAGCTCCAGTCCCTAATCACAATCAAGACGGAGACAACAAAGTTAACCCACCCCGACCCCGCGATGTTTTCTTTATCTCAGAAAAATGCTTGACATATAATATGCCAAACGATTGTCGCGATTATCTCACGGTTATGGTTAACAACCAGTCTCATGCGGTTTTACTCGCTGGTGGAGCCGAAGTCACAGTCATCTCACAAACATTTTATGAGAAGTACAAATGGGGACAGTTGCAACCTACCAAAACATCCATTGGTCTCGCCGATAATTCGATTTCTTTTAAGGCCATTGGTAAAGTGAATGTATTATATACGGTTGGTAGTCTTACCCGACTTGTGCCAACTCTGGTAGTGCCTATCTCACTGAAACACCCAATTATGGGCTGGACATTCCTCGAGGCCTTCTTTTTCGAACTGGTGCAGAACCAAGAGAGAGTTCAGCGATTTTTAAAACATACAGCCAAAGGAGATACTGAAGAAGTTTAATCCGCTAAAGTCGAAATGGTTACGGCGGATGAATTTATTAATTTTTGTAACCAGCCACCATGGAGTGGGAAAGAACAAGCTCAGGTATCTTCTATGATCTGGAGCCAATTGACGCTTCCACACTGGGTTTAGAGGGCGAACTAGATACCCCAAAAATAACGAGCGTCAACCTTCCACATAATCTCACCCCAGATCAAAGACAAATGTTGGACGCCGTTCTCAGACTTTTTAATCCAACTCCTGAGTCTGGTCCTTTAAACGTCACTAATCAGATCGAACACGTAATTGATACGGGTGATGCAAAACCCGTCATGAAACGCCAGTATCCAGTATCGCCATATGTGGCTGAACAAGTTCAAGCCGAATTGGATAAAATTCGTAATCGTGACATCATTATGACCATCGAAGAAAGCCCTCGGCGGTCACCAATTCTGGCTGTAAAGAAGAAAGACGGAACGTGTCGCGTATGCTTGGACGCGAGAGAGCTGAATAAAATTACCATTCCAAATACCTATCCAATTACGGTTACTCACCAAATTTTAGCACGACTAAAGTCAGCTAAATACCTAACCAGTATTGATCTGTCTCAAGCTTTCTTTTAAATTCCTTTGTCAAAATCGAGTCCACTGAAAACCGCTTTTGCATTCGGTAACAGACTTTATGCTGTTCGTCGCATGACCATGGGGTTGAGAAATTCACCCGCCACATTAGCCATTCTCATTGATAAAATTTTCCGTATATGTGGATGATTTTATAATTTGCACTTCGACGTTTGAATAACACGTTAAGATATTGGCTATCGTTGCAAAACGTCTGACTGGGGCCGGCTTAACCATATCAACATCCAAATCGAATTTTTGTTGTAAACGATTGGAATTCCTGGGTTACGTTTTGTCTCAAGAGGGTCTATCTGCGAATCCATCTCGTATTCGAGCTATTGTTGAATTTGCACGGCCCAAAACAGCAAAAGAAGTCAGACGGTTCGTTGGTGCAGCAGGCTGGTACCGAAAATGTATTCCAGATTTTTCGGAGATAACAGCTCCCCTTTGTGAATTGTATAAAGGAAACCGAAGAGGACCCATTGAATGGAATATCGCTGATGAACAAGCCTTTCTCAAACTCAAAGAGTGTTTAACTACCACTCCCGTTCTGACTAAGGCCGATTTTTCAAAACCATTCAAGGTTTATACCGATGCCTCGTTTATCGCAGGGGGAGCTGTTCTAGTACAAGAACATGATGGGAATGAACGTGTGGTTCAGTATTTTTCTAAGAAATTCTCGAAAGCCGAACAAAATTACACAGCATCTGAACGGGAATGCCTGGCCGTTCTCTTAGCGGTCGAAAAGTTCCGTCCATATTTTGAGGGTCGTGAATTGGTTGTGGTAACGGACCATGCAGCTTTGCGATGGCTACAAACTCTCAAAGACCGCACTGGCCGTTTATGTCGTTGGGCGATCCGATTAGCATCATACGATCTCAAAATTATTCATAATCCAGGAAAACATTTGGAACTTCCTGACGCCTTATCTCGTTCTTATGCTCTTCTCAACATCGTTCGTAGAAATCCAATTGACCTTCCGAGTAATTTTCACGTTAATCGTATCCCAATCACATCCGTGATCAACATTGACCCAAACACGTGCGATAAATGGTACAACAAAATGCATGCCATGGCCTCAAAACACCCATTAGATAGATATAAAATCGAGAACAACCTTCTATATCATCGATTGAAATTTTCCAATCAAAGTGCGGAAATACTGTGGACACTTTGTGTACCATCTTCTGACCGAGCAAAAGTCCTCGATGAAAATCATAACCAACATTCGCATCAGGGTGTTTGGAAAACTTATAGACGTATCACACAACGCTATTACTGGCCAAACATGTATGAGTCCGTTTACCAGTACGTTCGGCAATGTGAACTATGCCACCGCATTAAACCAAGTAATTAGAGCACCAAAACACCTCACGGCGAATATAGAGAACCAAAACGACCGGGTAGGCAATTATCGATTGACTTCGTCGGTAAGCTGCCCATGTCTAAAAATCGTAACCAATGGATCTTCGTAGCCATCGACTGTTACTCGCGATATGTCTGGGCGCAGCCAATGAAAAATGCAAACGCCATGTCCGTAGTCAATTATCTTCGATATATATTCACGGTGAATGGCTGCCCCGAACTCATTATATCAGATAATGGTACTCAATTCATCAGTCAAACTTTCGCAAAGCTTTGCGCCGATTATAACATCAAACACATGAAAACGCCTTTGTACAATCCACAAGCCAATCAGGTCGAGGCGACAAACAAAAGCATTAAACTTGGATTACGTGCTCACATGGCTGACCTTCTTGAACATTCCTCCTGGGAAAACCATCTTTCACGTGTTATTCATGATATTAACACTTCAGTACATTAAGCCACGGGCTACACGCCATATTTCCTGCACACTGGTCGTGAATATGTGAAAGATGGAGACGAATATAAATTATTATTGGATGTAAATCCATACCATACACAGGATGTGGAACAGCGTAAAGTTCTAGCTGATAAAATTCGAGACAAACAGTTCGAACAATATCAACAAACCGCACAACGGGCATTGACCCGCAAAAGAGAACGCCATTTCGAGATAGGCTCGGAAGTGTACATTACCAATCCTAAACAGTCCATGGCCGGAGAGGGCTATGCACAAAAACTAGCCCCACCAAAAATTAGAGCCTATGTTTCACGGAAACTTGTTTCGAATTCATATGAACTGATCGATGCTAAACATGGGAGTGCTTGGCAACTATTCCGCCGATTTAATCACAACGCGTTAACTCATTCAGTACATTCGCCTTCTCAAGAATTTCGATGAATATATGGCGTGCCTCCATACTCCATTGATTCTGCCTTATTACAGGGTACCCGGCTTGAATAAATTAATTAAGTTTAGTTTTGTTATATCCATAGTTTTGTTATATGATATCCTCAGTACATTGCTAGTAAATCGATCAAAGCAAAAAAGAAAAGATTCATATTCAATTCATTTACCAATGCCTTTCATCTACCGTAGCTTATGTAATGCGTACTGAAACTAAATACGAAAGACGGAACATTTGTACATACGTATGCGCTTAAAGGCGAAATGAACGAGTCAGGATGGGGTTGATGAAGATCATGTAGAACGATTTCGATGTAAGGTCTAACGTCGATCAAACCACACCCCATGAATCGCATTCGAAGCACCATTCTCATATCCCTACTAAACGCTCCACATTTTTTTTGTTAAAGCGTCGCTGAAGATGCGAGGGGGATAATGATCTATTATTTTTTATTTCCCAAATAATAGACATAAGAACGATTATAAGAAATGTAAACATAACAAAACTGTCAAAGCTAAACTTCAAACTGGGGGATTGCCAGATGAATGTACGTTACCAATAGTTATTTAAGACACGAACCATCATATCGGTATAGACACGAATTGACATGGCCACTATGAAAACGCCCACACTGACATACGATAAAAGAATCGGTGGTCACATACCACGAGACTAGAAAAACATATTTCTTTTTGGAATTGGACACAGAGCGAACCACACTCATCAGCCCTCGCAAGAACGGAATTACAACCAAGTAATTAAAGTGGATTAAAAGCTTGTATTAAAAGCTGACGGCATTCGGGGAGTCGATACTCACCCCTCAGTGGAAATCAATAGAGGCAAAAGGTGCCGTCACATTCCTTCTGGCAAATCCCCAGCCATGTTGTTGCGTAGAATAAAGAAGTTGTGAACATCAAATCGGGACTATTCATTTGACAGCAATTGAGACACCATAAGCCGGTAATACAAAATCATTACACGTAAGTCAGCCACTTTCTTGCCACCATCCATTGGAAGCGGGCTATCCATCAACCGTAAATAAAGATTCCTGTTTGGACCGACAAAAAAAGGTCAAGCAAATCAATGTGTTCCCAGAATGTGAGTTTGCTGTCAAGCTTCACCCCTATGTATTTTGTAGACCTAGAAGTTGTCACGAGTTGAGGTCCGACCATCATATTTATAATTGTTGGGATCCGTTTCCTGGTGAGGAGCACGATCTCTGTTTTGGCTGTAGCCAATCGCAGACCGTGATCGCTCATCCATCTACTGACGCTGCGCATGACCTGGTTTAGCTTGAGCTGTGCTAGCTGGACGTTTCTTGCTGTTATGACGGCGGCCACGTCGTCCGCGAAGGCGACAAGGAAGGTGCTCTCCGGCATTTCCGTGCGCGACAGACTGTCATACGTGGCGTTCCAGAGACCCGGCCAAGTACAGACCCCTGTGCCGCTCCGCCGGTTATACGCCTCTTTCTCTGACCTTGTGCTGTGTCGTACAAAAGCCAACGGTCTCTGAGGTAGTCCTGGATCATATCTAGCAAGTATGTTGGAACCTTGAATGACCGTTCCAAGGCCTCCAGCATGCCGTCCCATCTTGCCGAGTTGAAGGCGTTCTTGACGTCCAGTGTGACTAGCAGCACTATTGGCCGGCAGGTTTCTTCGGCCTTATGTACCGCCTCGACTACTTCGCCAATTGCTCCTATAGTTGAGTGTCCCTTCCTGAAGCCATGTTGTCGGGGTGAAAGACATCCCTCGCTTTCTATGGCTGACGTCTAGCGTATTTTGAGCTGACTCTCCATCATTTTGCCAGCTGTGTCTAGCATGCAGAGTGGCCGGAAGGATGAAGGAGAGTTTGGGTCCCCTTTGCCCTTAGGTATAAGCACCAGTCTCGCCTTCTTCCATTGGCTTGGGAAGACCCGAGCCCTAAGGCAGCTGTTGTACATGTTGAGCAGGAGATCAGGGCTCGTTTTCGCTGCTAACCTGATTGCCTCCGCTGGTATGCAATCTGGGCCTGGAGCCTTGCCGGCTTTCATACTTCGCAGGGCTAGCTTCAGCTCGTCTGTCGAACACAGTGGTGCCTCGACTTGCTCCTCGACGAGCACTGTATCTGCTCTTAGTGGGTGTGTGGGAAATAGCGCATCCACTATATTCTTAACTCGAGCCTCATCCATCGCTTGCGATGATGTATGGAACTTTTTCATCACTATTTTGTATCCCTGGCCCCAGAGATCGCGATCCACTTCGTCACATAGCGCTTTCCAGCAGTTCCCTTTACTCTTCTGTATCTCGGCCCCAATTGCTTTCTTAGCGCTTTTGTAGGCTGCTGCTTTGGTCAGCGCCTCAGATCTGCCACGAGCGCACGTTGCGAATCTCCGCATTCTATGGCAGGCCCTTCGCAGCTCGCAATTCGGTCATTCCACCAGTATACCTGCTTTTTACCTGACCATGCTCTCCTCTGAGGCATTGAGGCTTTGCATGCCCGGTGAATGCAGCGCATGGTTTCTTCGACCAGCTTAGTACAAGACTCCCTTTTGTGGATCTCTCCCGTTGTGGGTGAAATACCTTGGGAATCTGCTAGGAGTGATGTATCGAACTAGACGGGTTCCATCATGGTTTCCTGAGAGGGATACTACGTGTTTGCTCTCGCGTTGTGTCAGTGACTTGGAAGGTGATATAGTTATGGTCGCTACCACTGAGGTCTTCCATCACTCTCCATCCGTCAGTCTTTCGAATAGGGTTTTCTAAGACCAGGGTTATGTCAGGGATAGAGTATCCAAAACCCGGCCTTCGGTATGTAGGGGTCGATCCGGTGTTGAGGATGTTCAAGCCAATGCGGGCTGCCATTTCAAGGACCAGTTTTCCCCTGGTGTTTGTTTGGGGCATACCCCATTCCACGCCTCTTGCGTTGAAATCTCCAGCAACACTTATGTGGCCGGTTATATCGCGCAATTCGTCTTCAAGGTCTTCGAGCTTTTCCATGAAGACAAGGACTGTGTCGTTTGGAAACAGGTAGCAGCTCACCAGAGTGATTTGCGCAATTTTCACCCAGACGTAGCAGCGTCTGACCCCGCTGCTCTCTGTGCGATGGTTGGGGTTAGCAATCCACATCGCGGCCGAGCCTGATTGGCCAACATGACAGGTTTTCTTTGTTCTATAGGGTTCACTGATGATGACAGCGTCTGCTCTTTGTTCAAGAACCAATTGGTCCAGCAGGTCATCAGCTACCCTACTCCTGTTCATATTGCCTTGTATAAATTTAATCATATTCTCCCAAGCTTTGTCTTAGCCTCAGCAAGGGCATCCATGAAGGCCTTGCACGCTCCCGACCCGGGCAGGTGATTGGCATTTTTCTGTCCATCTCCTGCCGAGCACAGGTAGCAGCTTAGGCTTTCTTTACATGCAGAGGCTATGTGGCCCTGCTGACCACATTTCCAGCATGAACTGCTTCTGTCTGGGCCTTTGCATGCCGCCTTTTTGTGGCCATATCCCAGACAGCGGAAACATCTTTGGACATCCGCGCGCTCTCGTACTCGGCAGATAATCCAACCTACTCGCAGCTTCCCCTTTTCAATAAGAGTCCGGCCTGGCAGTTCGTCGATTTCCACCACGGCCATTCTTTGTTCTCGCGAGTTTACAGCGAGGAGAGAGACGCGAAGTTGGCTATTCATCTTGTCCCCTAATTCCCCGCGTATAGCGTTCTCCACTTCTGGGGTCGTGGTTAGGCAGTCCATGCACAGCACTTCTAGACGTAAACGTGCTGAGTGGTCGCCACAGCGCTCCATTTCGATAAGCACGCCGCGTTCGCGGGTTTTCCGAACAGATCGAATTACGGTCTCCGTCTTCTCGGGTTGGAGCTTACCACGTATCGTTCCCAGCACCTCTGCATAGTTTTTGCCTTCAGCTGGCTTAACGATTAATTTGGCGAGACTCTTCTTT
>NW_023458651.1:181747-183022 GCF_013731165.1 Rhagoletis pomonella | reverse complement strand
CAGCCCGCATTGGCCTGACCATCCTCAACACCGGATCGACCCCTACATATCGAAGGCCGGGTTTTGGATACTCGATCCCTGACATAACCCTGGTCTCAGAAAGCCTTCTTCGAAGGGCTGACGGATGGATAGTGATGGAAGACCTGAGTGGTAGCGACCATAACTACATCACCTTCCAAGTTACTGACACAACGCGAGGGCAAACACGTAGTATCTCTCGCAGGAAACCAGGATGGAACCCGTCTAGTTCGATACATCACTCCTAGCAGATTCCCAAGGTATTTCACCCACAACGGGAGAGATCCACAAAAGGGAGTCTTGTACTAAGCTGGTCGAAGAAACCATGCGCTGCATTCACCGGGCATGCAAAGCCCCAATGCCACAGAGGAGAGCATGGTCAGGTAAAAAGCAGGTATACTGGTGGAATGACCGAATTGCAAAGCTGCGAAGGGCCTGCCTTAGAATGCGGAGACTCGCAACGCGCACTCGTGGCAGACCTGAGCCGCTGACCAAAGCAGCAGCCTACAAAAGCATTAAGAAAGCACTTGAAGAGTAAACGGAACTGCTGAAAAGCGCTATGTGACGAAGTGGATCGCGATCTCTGGGGCCAGGGATACAAAATAGTGATGAAAAAGTTCCATGCATCATCGCAAGCGATGGATGAGGCCCGAGTTAAGAATATAGTGGATGCGCTATTTCCAACACACCCACTAAGAGCAGATACAGTACTCGTCGAGGAGCAAGCCGAGGCACCACTGTTTTCGACAGACGAGCTGAAGCTAGCCCTGCGAAGCACGAAAGCCGGCAAGGCTCCAGCCCCAGATGGCATACCAGCGGAGGCAATCAGGTTAGCAGCGAAAACGAGCCCTGATCTCCTGCTCAACATGCACAACAGCTGCCTTAGGGCTCGGGTCTTCCCAAGCCAATGGAAGAAAGCGAGACTGGTGCTTATATCCAAGGGCAAAGGGGACCCAAACTCTCCTTCATCCTTACGGCCACTCTGCATGCTAGACACAGCAGCAAAAATGATGGAGAGTCTGCTCAAAATACGCTTGGCGTCAGGCATAGAAAGCGAGGGAGGTCGTTCACCCCGACAACATGGCTTCAGGAAGGGACACTCACCTATAGGAGCAATTGGCGAAGTAGTCGAGGCGGTACATAAGGCCGAAGATGGGACGACATGCTGGAGGCCTTGGAACGGATATTCAAGGTTCCAACATACTTGCTAGATATGATCCGGGACTACCTCAGAGACCGTTGGCTTTTGTACGACAC
>NW_023458651.1:178827-181647 GCF_013731165.1 Rhagoletis pomonella | reverse complement strand
CTTTTGTAGGGGCGTTTCATTCGGGTGTCCTCAGTAGACAACCGTCCCCTCGTTTGCAGCGGAGTACGAATTTCACGTATCTCGCAACTGCTTCCCACTTTTCTGCACTGGAGATCATTACCCCAACTATGTTGTTCGGAGTTATGTCTCCGTATCTTTCTTCCAACATTCTGCGCGAAATCAGGAAGTGTTCGCAGGAGAAGAATGTGTGGTACACGTTATCTTCGACGTTTCCACAGTAGTGACAGAACGGTGAGTCAACTCTATGAATATATTCTCGGAAGTAACCTTGACCGGTGAGGAATTGCGTCAGGTAGAAATCGTCTTCCCCATGCGATCTGTTCAACCATGTTTGAAGGTC
Source organism: Rhagoletis pomonella (assembly GCF_013731165.1). NCBI lineage: Eukaryota > Metazoa > Arthropoda > Insecta > Diptera > Tephritidae > Rhagoletis > Rhagoletis pomonella. Next base: position 181,286 of record NW_023458651.1, on the reverse strand, counting down.
GGCTATCAGGGAGTGCGTCCATCGACCTTTTGTGCCCGCGTTCCAGTTTTGTTGCCACTGCTGGATCAGTTGCTCGCGCGCCCTTGCCGCGGCAGCTGCTCGACCTATCTCGGCACTGAGATTGCAAATCTCTTTTCGCTCGTAAGCAAGTAGCTCAGTTGGCATGACGCCAGATATAACTAGAACCGCGTCCGCAGCCACTGCACGGTATGCAGAAGCAATGCGTAGTGCCCTCTGCGCTGGACCGAAGACATTTGAATCCGGTATTTTTTGACTTTCAATGCGTCAGCCCATATTTCTGCCCCGTACAGGAGCACCGATTGGACCGCTGTCATCAGAAGCTTCCTGCGGCATGGCTTCGGGCCGCCCACGTTCGCCATCAGCCGGCTTAGAGCCACCGTGCTCTGCGCAGCTTTTTCACATACTCCATGGATGTTGATCTATTATTTTTTATTGCCCAAATAATAGACATAAGAACGATTATAAGAAATGTAAACATAACAAAACTGTCAAAGCTAAACTTCAAAATGGGGGGGATTGCCAGATGAATGTACGTAACCAATAGTTATTCAAGACACGAACCATCATATCGGTATAGACACGAATTGACATGGCCACTATGAAATGCCCACACTGACATACGATAAAAGAATCGGTGGTCACATGCCACGAGACTAGAAAAATATATTTCTTTTTGGAATTGGACACGGAGCGAACCACATTCATCAGCCCTCGCAAAAACGGAATTACAACCAAGTAATTAAAGTGGATTAAAAGCTTGTATTAAAAGCTGACGGCATTCGGGGAGTCGATACTCACTCCCCAGTGGAAATTAATAGAGGCAAAAGGTGCCGTCACATTCCTTCTGGCAAATCCCCAGCCATGTTGTTGCGTAGAATAAAGAAGTTGTGAGCATCAAATCGGGACTATTCATCTGACAGCAATTGAGTCACCATAAGCCGGTAATACAAAATCATTACACGTAAGTCAGCCACTTTCTTGCCACCATCCATTGGAAACGAGCTATCCATCGACCGTAAATAAAGATTCCTGTTTGGACCGACAAACCAAGGTCAAGCAAATCATTGGCGCCCAACTAAACGGGTGAAAAAGAATAAGTTTTCGTTGAACATAACCACACTTAAGCCCGGCATAAAATAACCGCATGCTCAGCTGAGGGAAAATAGCAATTTCATCACCGAATCAATTTAATACATCATAAAATTAGATTTACCGAAAAATTAAAATCTTGCAGTCGTTTTTCTCATTTTGTTGGTCACGAAATTTTACGTCAGTGAACCATACATATTCGAGTTTAATAGATTTTTTATAAATTTTCCTTTAGAAATTCCGCTATTATAAATCATCATTGAGATTAAATCAAATAATTATCTTTTGAATTCATAATCACTGTAAATCAATATCGTCCTCAGTCTTCACACGTCATGATTTAATTGATTTTTATTGGAGCTCGTTTTCAATCAAAATTTTTGAGGATATTTTGATTATTTAATTCCGCGGGGGTGAATGGTGATCTATCTGTGATCAGCAGTCATAACCATTCTCGTTCAGTTCAGTTCGCCAATTCTGAAAGCAAGTTAATTGAATTTTTTTAATCAAGTAACACCACACATCGACGGTCAAGATTTTTGAACCGATAATTTTTCATTTCGTCTTTCGGTATAAGTTTAAGCAACGTAACCGATAACACGGTCAATATTAATTGAACCAAACTATTAATTTTTCTTTATTTTTTTTGTAATTTCTTGGGTGTTCATTTCCAATAAAATTTGAAACTCGTATCTCGTTTAACATTCTCAAACTGGTTGAATATTCTCAGTCTGATTTGGTCTTCCGGTAAATTCGGAGGTGGATAGTCTTGATCTTGGTTGCGTACCTTGTTGGCGACAGAAGGGACCGAAGGAGATACAGGTAATACTCCCAAGTATTCAAGGCCTTCGCTGCATCCCGGGAGCAAACAACTTGGTCCATAAAAAGATTCGAGCTAGTGCGTTAAACACCATTCTCAGCCCACGTTCAGTATAATATTAAACAAAATTTTGGACCGAAAATCACATGAGATACACAACCAATTGAGCGTGAATTTTTTGTTAAACTAATTAGATTTAAAGCAATATTCAAATAGTGATCGATTTATGCGGTATTATTTTTGAAAGTGGATATTCAAAACGACATACTCATAGAATAAAATAGTAATAATAATAAATAATAAACTGAAGTAAATACTGTACTGATTTTAAATCGAGTACCATCATCTTAGAACATAGACTTTAATAAAACGGACTTTACGTCTACCGTTGGTGAATGAGGTGTTAACAACTCAAGGTCGTCTTCATCAAATGATACATTATTGTTATCGAACCGCTTGGTTGAAGTGGAAACCCGAGTCGGCTTCACGCCAGGCAGATCTGATCGGAAAATTTCAATCGAAGATTCGT
>NW_023458651.1:177702-178727 GCF_013731165.1 Rhagoletis pomonella | reverse complement strand
ATATTTGGGAAATCCCTCAAGGTTTCGAGGATAATCGTAACAATATGTATACCCTGCATACCAGGATTGCATAGAATTCTGAAAGGTTTCACAACTTTTTTTAAGAATTTTCGTTAAGAAATCGTATAGAGATTTCTTTACTAGTTCTTGTCAACCGCTTCATATGTTTTTCTTTAAAGATTCCTAAAAGAATCGTAACAAATTTCCGATACTCTTAGGCTGCATTTCTTTATTCATTCTGAACGTTTGGAATAAACTTTTTTGTTTACTTATTCTTTAGAACGTTCCTGACGATATGTTAACGTATATTTCAATCGCATTCTGTTTATTCTGGCTGTGAAATGGGATTATCCGGAATGAATAAAGAAACGCAGCCTTAAAGATTTCGGGAGCATTTGTTGACAGGGTATATATATGTGTATTGTGGCGAATACTGCGGCAACGCGAAGCGAAAACGAAAAATAGGCAGAATGTTCGACGAATGACGTAGAGTGTTCCACAAAGAGAAACGTCAAGTTGGATGAACACTGCGAACAGCGAGAGAAAGAGAATGAGCGATAAACTTCAGAACGTTCTAGAGTTGCCATAAGTGCGAGCGCAGGTATATAAGGGCGCCGCCACAGCGAAGTGAGTTAGTTACAAGTCAGCAAGCTACAAGTAAAGTGAGCAGAGCAGTAAGTTGCGAATAAGCAAGCTATAAGTTTAATTGTGTTAACAAGTTTAGTAAAGCATTGTTATTGCTTTAGCAAGTATTGTAAAGTGTTTTTACTGTATTAGCAAGTATTGTAAATTGTTTGTTGTACAATAAAGTTAATTGTACTACAATTTGGTCATCGTTAGCTTTTATTTAACAATCCAGCGATACGAGCCGAAAGATATTTGGGAAATCCCTCAAGGTTTCGAGGATAATCGTAACAATAATAATATTCGTACAATAGAGACAAATAAAATGTAAATCTAATGCTTATTGAAATTTGCTGGTGATGTTATTCTTGAAAGTGAGCATAACGCACTCGCGCATTTTT
>NW_023458651.1:171972-177602 GCF_013731165.1 Rhagoletis pomonella | reverse complement strand
AACGGGGTTAGATCGCCGAAACAACAGCCCTTGGTCGGGTAAAACCCAATTCATTCCGGTACGTAGAACCGGCGGTCGTGGGAATGAAAAAAAAAAACGGAGAACATTAATTCTTAATTTGGGTTAGAACAACACCGCCCAGATCGGTTGGTATCTCAGTCGTTGTCGTCAACCTCAACTAACGGAAGTCCTAAGAAGCGTGCAGCCTCAATGGGATCTGTCCACAGCGACAAAGGCGTTAGCTGCGTGGGGTGTTCCGGGCATACGAAGAGATGTTTGGAGTCGTGGGGTGTCTCCGCATGCCGAACACTCTACATAACAGTCTACATAACTCGAGACTGACTCCCTGTGAATGCCGTTCAGGGCCGCTTCATACCGGCAGGATGTATCACCGACCCACGCACAAATCTCCCTGCTGAAGCGGCTGTTCTAGCCGATGAGCATGACAGCCTTCGTCAGGCCGATCCCGGAGATCTCCGTATCAGGGATCTCAACGCGGAGATTCGGCAACTAGTAAACGTACATAAGCGGAAGAAGTGGGAAGAGCATCTGAAGACCTGCAACTTCACCTCTGGTGTGAGTAAGCTTTGGTCAACCGTGAGGTCACTGTACAATCCGACGAAACACGACGACAGAGTCGAAATTTCCTTCGTCGGACCCGGAGCGATGCGCGAGCTATTTTAGCCGGCAGTTCATACTGCATCCTCCGGTGAACAAAGCCAAGCGTCGAGTGACCAGAAGGCTGCACAAACTGCCAACAACCTGTGCCCCCCTTGCTTTCACTTGCGGTGAAGTTCAGGTGGCCATTGGGAAGGCGAAAGCCTCCAAAGCCATGGGTCTCGACGGAATATGCATGCTGATACTGAAAAATTTGGGTCCTGCGGGGGTAGCGTACCTAACGGAGGTCCTCAATCTGTCCATGGCCACCCTCATCATCCCAGACATCTGGAAGGTGGGGAGAGTGGTCCCACTGCTCAAACCGGAGAAACCTGCCAACATAGGAGATTCTTATCGTCCGATAACACTCCTTTCCCCTGTAGCAAAGGCACTCGAGGCCTTGCTACTCGCGTATTTCACAAACCACTTGAACCCAGCGAAGCATCAGCATGGTTTCCGTAAAGTGCACAGTACAACAACAGTACTTAACGTCATAAACACTCAGATAACTCGTGGCCTTAACCGTAAACGTCCCTGTGAGAGAACGATTCTAGTAGCGTTGGACCTGTCAAGGGCTTTTGACACTGTCAGCCATTCCACGCTACTAGAAGATATAGAGGCTTCCTCTCTCCCACAGAGGCTCAAACGGAGGCTCTAAGTGGTCGCCACTCGTCGGTAATGTTTAGACACAAATCGAGCAAACATAGAAAAATAAAACAGGGGGTTCCACAGGGTGGTGTCCTTTCCCCACTACTGTTTAACTTTTACATTTCAAAGCTCCCTCAACCATCAGACGGAGTCTCGATTGTGTCTTACGCCGACGATTGCTCGATCATGGCGACTGGGAATGGAATTGATGACCTGTGTTGGAAAGTAAATGGATATCTTTTTGAACTTTCTCGCTTCTTCACTGCAAAGTGTATAGCCCTCTCCCCTACGAAATCCTCTGCGACCCTGTTCACAACCTGGACGAAGGAGGTCAGGCCACCGCTAGGAATTCACGTCGATGACGCACCAATTCCGACGGTGAATAATCCTAAAATACTCGGAGTAACACTCGACAGCCTGCTCTCCTTCTCTGCCCACGCAACCGCTATTGTCAATAAAGTACAGAGCCGCAACAAGGTCCTCAAGTCGCTAGCCGGCAGTACTTAAACTACGCAGCACCAGTGTGGTCGCCGGGGACTAGTAGGACGCAGTGGACGAAGCTACAGACGGTACAAAACACAGCACTTAGGACAGCGACCGGATGCCTCCTGATGTCACCAGAACACCACCTCCACGACGAGGCGAAAATGCTCCCAATTAGGGAGCACAACACGATGCTCTACAAGCAGTTTCTGGTTGGGAGCCACAGATGTGGCCACCCAAATAGTCAGCTGCTTGCAGAGGAGCCCTCGTCGAGGCACGTCAGGAGGCATCTATATGAACTCTCAGCCTCTGGACCCGTCAGCTCACAGACAGGCCTTGAACGGCATTCACAGAGATGCAGTCTCGAGTTATGTAGACTCAATACCTGTGAATGCCATTCTAGGCACACAAACACCGGACATTGACGCGACGGAGCTCCATCTGCCTCGGGAGACCAGAACAACAATAGCCCAACTTCGCTCTGGCTACTGTAGCAGGCTAAACTCCTACCTCTGTAGGCTAAATGCGGATGTGCCGAACGAATGTTTGGCATGCGGAGAGACCCCCACGACTCGAAACATCTCTTCGCATGCCCGGAAAACCCCACAACCCTAACGGCTACGTCCCTATGGACCGACCCCATAGAGGCTGCACGCTTCTTGGGGCTGCCGTTAGTGAAACTCGACGACAACGCTGAGATATCAGCCGATCTGGGCGGGGTTGTTGTAGCCGCTACAACAACAACAACACAACATGTGGTGCAGTTGGACATTTCGCTCCAAATCGTCAGCAAAAACAATCGGTTTGCTACGGATGTGGTCAGTCGGGTCATCGAGTAGCACAATGCCCTAAAAGCAGTGTACAGGTCAGTCAGGAGAAACCCAAAATAAATACCTTGAGTGAGGGCAGTGCAGCATCCCAAGTCTATGGGTTGCGTTATTTTCAAAAAGTTTAAGGGTACAACCAGTTTACATTATCGGCATTGCTAGACACCGGTTGCGACTTGTGTCTATTGCGATATGACGTGTTGGACGTATGGAGTTGGAGGTGGATGGTATCATGCTGAACTTAAAATTTCACGTTGTACGTGAACGCGATATAATTTACCAAGCTTATCATCGGAAATGATATTTTGAGGCAAGTGGACTTAGTGGTTACCGAGGATGAGGTTGTGTTTAAAGAAAAGGGCAAAGGAGGTCCGGTTGAGGATAACGCGAAGAGTTCAAATAAGATTCAGCTATTAGACGAGTTCAAAGACTTATGTTTAACTGCCGGTCCCGTTGTCAAAGATAGGTCGAGGTCGAGTTGTGACACCTTAGTGAAGCACACGCTGAGGAGGTGCAGGTACTAATAAAAAATTATAATCCCAAGAGGCAACATAGTTCCCCTGTCGGCATGAAGATTTGTGTACTGGATGATGTTCCTATTTACCAAGTTCCTAGACGCATGTCCTACGCTAATAGGCGCGTTGTAAACAACCAGGTATCCGAGTGGCCAAGCACAATCATACTTGTCGCAAAAAAGGCCGGCAGCCATAGGTTGTGTTGCGACTACTAGGGCATTCGCACGGGGCGATTTTACAGGCAACTTTTAGTTGAAAGCAAAAGTCGCCTCGTCCGAACGGCCTTTCAACTAATCGCTTTCAACAAAGTTGGTCGCCAGCCAACTTTGAGCTCGTTCAACTTTTTTTCCTTGCAACCCTGTGTTTGTTTACATTCTGTATCAGTGTTGGGAAATAAAATTGTTCCTTCAGTACGAAATCTATACAAAAAATATACTTTTCGGCTATAAATTGTATATACTTTATAATTCACTCATATATTTTCGTAGTATATTCCCTTCAAGACCAATAATTTTATGGTATTCATGAGAAAGTTTTATTGTTTATGTACATACGTTTACGTATTTTACACTTTTACAAATTGATTCCACGCGCACATGTACTGCATTTAACGCAAATATGTATGTACACATTTTCAGGTATACATCTTAACAAAAAGCATATTTAAGTTATTATTAATGGATAAAAGAGACATTTTCCTTTGGATTCAGTACTAAAATTTAACATTTTAATAGCACTTCAAGTGCTTATCAAAACTTTACAACAAGATTTGACCATTTATCTTATTATTATTCAATTTTAAATATTTTTTTTAAATACTGTTTATATTTTAAGAAAAGCCGTACTAATCCAAGGTTCAAACTTTGTGCAACATTAAAAAAAACCAACACACTTTCGTAAAAATTTCGAACTTTTTAATTCGATTTCCTAGATTTATTTTGAGTGTGCGGTTTTTTAGCCCATTAAATTTTAATATAACTAAGTTTTTTAAGATTTCTTTGATGAAGGTGTTGCTAATTTTCTGACAGCTGACATCGTCGACAAAATAAAATTGCCGAGTTCAACGGTAAGCCCCAGCTACTTTAAACTTGCACTTTATTATACTAAAATTGAATGGGCTAAAAACTAAAGAATATTAATAAAGCTCGAAATTTTTACGAAAGTATGTTGTCTTTTGGATGTTTCGCAAAAATTTAATCTTGTGTTTATACAGTTTTTCTTAAAGAATACATTATATTTTATAAACAGATAATTAAAATTAAAGAATAATAAAATAAATAGTAAAATCTTGTCAATATGTGAGTGCCGTAAAGGTATTATATTTAAGAAAATCTCTTCTTATAACTAACGAAGACTTTGTTTCTATATGAAGCTGACTTCGAAATTTTGTTTTAATAAAACTTAGTATCGAAAAGTTTCTTTAAAAATTTGTCTAGGCTATATTATACTGGTTCGTTCAAGCCATTTTTCAAAACTTACAAAGGTAAATACGAACAGGCGAACAAAAGAGAATACAAAAAATTTCTTGCTGTGAATTTTCGGAGCTATATGTTTTTAGTATTGATTACAAAATTGTACTAAAAAGTACTGTGTAGTAGGAAAGTATATTGTAAATGAAATTGTATCAAACAAGTACAATTGTACCAAAAATGCCAACACTGTTCTGTATACATACTTTTTCTTCTTTTCTACTTTTTTACTCTTATTTTATCTTTCAGCTTCACTAAAAGCACTTCTACCAACGCTTGGCTTACCAAATTTACGCCAATTGATAAAATTTTGCGATTTAAATTCATTTTCAATAATGTAAATAACGATTCGTGTTGAATCAAAAATCGCCTCGTCTGTATAGGGATGGGAACTTTTTCACTTTCAACTTCTCATTCAACTTCGTATTCAACTTTTGTAGCCTGTAAAATCGCCTCGTGCGAATGCCCTATAAAGGATAACTTTCCGATGCCCTTAATGGCTGACGTAATCGAAAAGTTACAGAGCGCACGTATTTTTACTACAATCGATTTGAGAAACGGATTTTTCCTAGGGATGAAACGATACGAGTAAATAGAAGTACATACTCGATACCTTTCGTTCGATACCAAGTAATTTTGGCATCGATACTTTTGGCCCAAGTACTGAGTAGGTATCGAAAAAAAGTACTCGTATCGAAACCCGATACCAATTTAAATTTTGCTCCGAAATTTTTTCATCTACCTTTACGCCTAATATGAATCGCCCTGTGCTTTTTGGCAACTTAATTGTTAGCGAAAACCGCGATAAGGCGCCAAAGTCGACATAATGGAAAGTATACACGATCCAATTGCTTCACCAAAGTCGAGGGTTTGCAACGTTTACACGGCCAATTGTTCGAGTGGAAGTGTGGAGTGGATGAATGTTCAGTACAAACGTTTTAACGCGATGTAAAAGTCACTGCTTAACTATGTTATTCATCGCGTTGCAAACATTAGCGCGCAATAATAGCTATGTTATTGAAGAAAAGAAA
>NW_023458651.1:169329-171872 GCF_013731165.1 Rhagoletis pomonella | reverse complement strand
ACTTTTTAGTCCTGTCTGAATAAAATTTTGCAATAGATATTAAAATATAATAATAACGATATTAATAGAAAGGTGCACACACATGCATTTACATATGTATGTACATACAAACGAGCACCAATTAATTGTATTTAAAGAAATGGCGTGTCGTCTATTTCCGCTGTAGCAAACGTAGTACATAGGGCGACATCTAGATGTCATCTACCTCGCCCTATTCACTACAGATGTCGCCCTATGCACTATGCGGAACTTTTCAAAGCAAAGGTTTTATGGTGTCGGACACACAACATTGAAAGTTTCTGGATCCACAACATTGAAAGTTTCTGGACACACAACATTGCAAGTTGATAAAAGCGTTGTAAAATAGTAAAGGATAACTTTCCGATGCCCTTATTGGCTGACGTAATCGAAAAGTTACAGAGTGCATGTATTTTTACTACAATCGAAAGTTTTTCATTTACCTTTACGCCTAATATGAATCGCCCTGTGCTTTTGGCAACTTAATTGTTAGCGATAACCGCGATAAGGCGCCAAAGTCGACATAATGCAAAGTATACAAGATCCAATTGCTTCACCAAAGTCGAGGGTTTGCAACGTTTACACGGCCAATTGTTCGAGTGGAAGTGTGAAGTGGATGAATGTTCAGTACAGACGTTTTAACGCGATGTAAAAGTCACTGCTTAACTATGTTATTCATCGCGCTGCAAACATTAGCGCGCAATAATAGCTATGTTATTGAAGAAAAGAAATAAAGAAAAATAGTTGATTCAAAATATTAAAAAAATTCTTAGAAAACCCTAAAATATTGAGCCTCATTTCGTAAGTCGTAAATTAGGCTAAATTGTACGACTCGACAACATTGGCATTGTCTACTGTCGCGCCGAAATAAGTAAACGACGAAAATCGTCGAAAACTATACAGTTCTGCCAAGTTTTACCGTTTTAATACACTAGACGAGTGGACATTTTAGGCAATGACGTGAAATTTTCGATACGATTCGACTCTCGAAAAAGACTTGCATTCGACACGACTCTCGCAATGTGGGTGATTAAACGTATCCCAAGCCCAGAAAATTTAAACGTTATCTTCGAATCTAGTGTGTAGAAAAAAGATATATATATGTTAGAGTTGTTCAAAAACACACTTTTTGGAAATTCATAAACGCTACATCAAAATATTGTTATTTGTGACAGAAAAAAAACACGGTTTTTTATAAAAATGCTAATGTTTTAATTTTTTTATTTTCGTGACATTTGATGTCAGTATTCAAAACTCAAAATGGCGGTACCAATATGGCGATAAATTAAAAAAAAAAATAGCGGGCTTGTTCGAAACTCGGTACTCGGTAGTTTTCGGGGTCGCTGATTACAAATCTAAAGTACATTTTCTTAAATTCAAAACGGCATATCCAATATGGCGATCAATTTCTTAAAATTGACTAAAATTAAAACGTTATAACTGAACGTTTTAAGCTTATCATGGGCTAAAACTCGTTACAAGGGGGTTTCTGGGGTCGATGATTACGAATCTGATGTCAGGTTTTCAAAATTCAAAATCCAATCCAAAGTTCAGAATCCAATGTGGCGATCAATTAAAAAAAATTATTGGATTTGGATCCGCCATTTTTAGTTTTGAAAATCTGCTGACATCAGATTCGTACACAGAAACCCACTGGTAACAAATTTCAACCCATGACAATGCTTAAAACTTTCGGTATCAACGTTTTAATTTTAGTAATTTTTTAAGAATTTGATAGCAAAATTGGATCCGTCATTTTGAATTTTAAAAATCGACTTCAGATTCGTAATCAATCACCCCAAAAATTCCCGAGTTCCTAGTTTCGAACCAATCCAGACTATTTTTTTAAAGTGATCGCCATTTTGGATCCGCCATTTCGAATTTTGAAAAATTGATATCAGATGCGTAATCGGCGACCCCAGAAATTCCCTCGATACGAGTTCAAACCCATTGCAATGCTTAAAACGTTCAGTATCAACATTTTAATATAGCAGTCTCTTTTCGAATGGGAATATTTCCCATTAATACCTGAGTAGTTACATGTAAAAACAACATTTTAACTGCACTACAACATGTCACGAAAACAAAAAATTTAAAACATCAGCGTTTTTATAAAAAACCGACTAGCGCGACTTCCAATTTTTTTTTTTCAAAATAAAAAAATACGTCTCTTTTTTTATCCAGCCCACTATCCTCCCTGAAGTCGAACACATTAGAAGAATGGGAGGAGCTGAAAACTGTTGTATAAACAAACACGGTCATATAAACATATAATTGCAACATATGCTCCTTGCGAACGATTGTTTTCTAAAGCAGGAGCAACAATAACCACGTCAATAAATCGGTTGAGTGGCAGACATTTGGAAAAACTTTTATTCTTGGGAAGTACAACAAAATAAGACTTTTTGCTGAAATATTTATTAATAAATGTTTTCTCGAAACAGATTAACTTGTATGCAGTCTTTTCTAATGTAACGTATATGTATCTGTGTAAATACCAGTTATCAATAAACATATAGTTCTAT